>NW_022753199.1:347390-352586 GCF_011630105.1 Anneissia japonica
TAATATATATATATATATATATATATATATATATATATATATAAATTTATGTATATCAAACAAATAAATATTTGGTCATTATATTATTCATTATGTATTTGTTTTTTAAGTTCACTTTGTAACTTGACTTTAGTGCTAGTTTTATTTTGGGTGATTCTAGCTGTGCTAAGCTTCGTCAATATGGTAGATAGTTGACGTCACTAATCCTACTTTTTATCAACATACTCTAAATACTTGAATCGGAAGTTTCCAAATAATTACTACAATTTAAAACTATTCTTATTCATTCTGTTTTTATTACAAAACTCATTGCAGTAAAACATAACTGGATTTCGAGTGGCTCACATATTATTAAAATATCATAATTTTATTAAAATGTAATTAGCGGAAACACCAATGAAACACGGAGAAATAAGCGAAACGATCACACTGAAAAAAAAACAAAAAACAACCAAAATCAGCATCACCATTAAAAGAAAATATTTGTGTCTACTGGGCTAAGAAATAACTATAAGGCCCCACTCACTCTTGACCGTCACCCTCAATACACTTTACACAATAAAGTAACATATGATCAGATATCGTGTGATTCGGTCGTGATTTATTACGACAAAAGGCGAATGGACCGTCGCACACGATCGGTCCCTAAATTAATTTCCATAGTAAAAATTCTTAAAAAGTAGCCAACAAGCCAAGCGGCAGAGTGCCGTAGCGCCCTAGTGTATTGGAGGAGGAAGGGATGGCAGGCGGGAAAAAGAATTTCCAAGGAGTTATCGGTGCACGGAGCGAAGTAATTACAATCCGCAACGAGAAAAGGGATCCGGTTATGATTCCACACGAGGAAATGCAATAGGTTGAAATTATTACGCCGACCGAGTGACACCAATTGGGGTGTACCTACGCCCCTTGACACAAAGAGTTTTTCCGCTGGTGTCGGAAAATTTATTTGTGTCTACTGGGCTAAGAAATAACTATAAGGCCCCACCCACTCTTGACCGTCACCCTCAATACACTGTACACAATAAAGTAACATATGATCAGATATCGTGTGATTCGGTCGTGATTTATTACGACAAAAGTCAAATGGACCGTCGCACACGATCGGTCCCTAAATTAATTTCCATAGTAAAAATTCTTAAAAATTGGCCAACAAGCCAAGCGGCAGGGTGCCGTAGCGCCACTGACCCCGAAAGGGTCAGCACCCAACGCAGGCAGCAAGGCCATGGCCAAATGAATATAGACGTATGAGAAGGGATTACGACCGAATCACACCTACATTTACTGTAACCATATAAATCTAGCTACTCAGCATGCGTAATTTTCAAGTTTACTTGAAACGTTCTAACTAATTTTTAGGTTTTTAAGGTCATCTTATCAGATGCGTATGCCGAACTTTTATGTGAAAAATAATTTATTAAAGCATGACCATAATCTAAACCTCTGATTTAAAGTTTATTAAAATAATGTAGGCCTACTGGGAATACCAAAATAATGATTAAAGACCTTGTTTGCTGAAAACGGCCCCGGCCATCTGCTGACAAGCCTGTTTCTAAACAGTGGAGTTATCCTGTGAACCGTATCGAGGAGAATTTTGTTCACTGCGATGCCACAGCCAGCTGTTTATTGCAGTGCCATAAATACAAAAATAAAATAAAAGTTAATATACATAGTAGTGTTCTGCGTAAACTGCCCCAGCCAACTGCTGACAGGCATTTTAAAGACTTAATGGATTTCGCAATTAAACGTACAATATCGAAGAAAATAGTTTTCACTACGTAGCCCCAGCCAGCCGCTGACAGGCACGTTTCAGTGAAGTAAACTCACTGAATCTGAAATGAGTGTTGCGAGGTACAACAGGGTACCAGTAATTATTTTTGGGCAGTATTGCCTGACGACGTGTTGCCCCAGCCACGCTGAAAGGCCTGTGGATAGGGTGTAACGACAGGGTAACCAGGACGAATTGTAGATGAAACCAAGCCCGATTTTATCCACAGTTAGGTCCATGGTTGTGCAGCAGAACAATACACCTTTACATAATATGGGGTGTTCACAATTGAGATCAACGGTAATTTATTAGTCAAAAGTTGTTAATCTTTCTTTTTTGATAAGAACTGGTTCCAGTTTTTCCTAGGATCAGTGTTTTTATTTTTTGTCCTATTTTAGGTGCAAAATTTCAGTCCCAGTGTACTTATAAAATACGTTTTTATATATAAAGTATATCTGCAAACTCGTTAAATTACTTCTTGACTGACCAGTACCATGTATGCAGTTTTAACTAAATTTTGGTAAAGTGTTATTTTGTGGTCAAGAGCATCTGTTCTTTTTAACTGGATGTAAAATATATAATTAACGATACTACTCTTCTTTAAACAACCTTTAATATGGTTACTAGGAAATTAATATCGATCGCCTGCAAAATTAGACGTTATTATAATTACTAATTTCCTTTTGGAAATTATAGAGAAATCTGAATCTGATAGACTAATAACATACCAAGATCATAAGAGCACCTGTGAGTCATGATCTGGCAGACCGAAGTTTTAACAGTGGTCTCAAATCACAGGAAAACGATGCAACGTTTTTGGGTGGCTTAGAGTGTATCTTTATTATATCATGACACACACACACACACACAATATATGAATTTATATATATATTGAAGATATATATAATATATATATTAAATAAATATATATATACATATATATATACATACATACATATACATATATTTATATAAATCAACAGCAATCATCAGACGAAGACTTCGACGCTTTAACAACTTTTGTTGATACTACACTGCAAACTACATCAGATGAATTAACTACAGAGCAAGTATCAGATGAAACGACAATAGACGAATGTTTAGACGATTTAACAACTATTGTCGATACTTCACAGCAAACTACACAAGGTGAATTAACTAAACAGTAATCATCATATAAAACAACAACAAGCGAAGATTTAGACGGTTTAACAACTATTATCGATACTACATAGCATACTACACCAGATGAAGAAACTACACCAGATGAATTAACGACACAGCAATCATTAGATTAAACGAAAACAGACGAAGATTTAGACGAATTTACAACTATTGTCGATACTACACAGGAAACTACACCAGATGAATTATTCACTACACAGCAATCACCAGATGAGACGACAACAGACGAAGATTTCGACGATTTAACAACTATTGTCGATACTACACATGAAACTACATCAGATGAATCAACTGCACAGCAATCACCAGGTGAAACGACAACAGATGTATTATTTTTGTTGTTGTTTGAAACTAATAAAATGAAACGGAGACAACCCTGTTCTTTCAAAACTAATGGAATGGTGTCAAGTGGGAAAGAGTTTATATTTTAATTCACGGTCGCTATATATTAAAGAACCAAATTTTAAGTCACAGTTGTGATTATGACAATACATTTTATCGTATACTATCATATTTCATACATATATTTTATTTCTTTACAATATTTTATTTCTTAAAATAAATTATTATTTTTATAACAGCACGACGATGTACAACGGTTAAGTCATCTACACAACAGTCTACAACAGATGAGTCAAGTACACAACAGTCTACTACAGACAAAGCAACAACTATAAACGAATCAACGACGTGGTGTGTGTTTACTGAAGAGGAAACCAATACAGAAACTTTAACATCTACAACTACTGTCGATACTACACAGCAAACTACACCAGAAGAATTAACTACAAAGCAATCTACTGATGAAACGACAACAGACGAAGATTTATACGATTTAACAACTATTGTCGATACTTCACAGCAAACTACACCAGATGCATTAACTACAGAGCAATCATCAGATGAGACGACAACAGACGAAAATTTTGTCGATACTACACAGGAAACTACATCAGATGAATTAACTAAAAAGCAATCATTAGATGAAACGACAATAGACGACTATTTAACAACTATTGTCGATACTACATACCAAACTACACCAGATAAATTCTTAACTACACAGCAATCACCAGATGAGACGACAACAGATGAAGATTTCGACGATTTAACAACTATTGTCGATACTTCACAGGAAACTACATCAGATGAAGTCAATACACAGCAATCATTAGATGAAACGACAACAGACGAAGATTTAGACGATTTAACAACTATTGTCGATACTACATACCAAACTACACCAGATAAATTCTTAACTACACAGCAATCACCAGATGAGACGACAACAGACGAAGATTTCGACGATTTAACAACTATTGTCGATACTACACAGCAAACTACACTAGATGAATCAACTACACAGGAATTATCAGATGAAACGACAACAGACGAAGATTTAGACGATTTAACAACTATTGTCGACACTACGCAGCAAACTACACCAGATGAATTAACTACACATCAATTATCAGATGAAACGACAACAGACGAAAATTTAGACGATTTAACAACTATTGTCGATACTACACAGGAAACTACACCAGATGAATTAACTACTGAGCAATCTTCAGATGAAACGACAACAGGCGAAGAGTTAGACGATTTAACAACTATTGTCGATACTACACAGCAAACTACACAATATGAATTATTAACTACACAGCAATCACCAGATGAGACGACAACAGACGAAGATTTGGACGATTTAACAACTATTTTCGATACTACACTGGAAACTACACCAGATGAATTATTAACTACACAGCAATCACCAGATGAGACGACAACTGACAAAGATTTCGACGATTTAACAACTATTGCCGATACTACACAGCAAACTACACCAGATGAATTAACTACACAACAATCATCAGATGAAACGACAACAGACGAAGATTTAGACAATTTAACAACTGTTGTCGATAATACACAGGAAACTACACCAGATGAATTATTAACTACACAGCAATCACCAGATGAGACGACAACAGACGAAGATTTCGACGATTTAACAACTATTGTCGATACTACACAGCAAACTACACTAGATGCATCAACTACACAGGAATTATCAGATGAAACGACAACAGACGAAGATTTAGACGATTTTACAACTATTATCGACACTACGCAGCAAACTACACCAGATGAATTAACTACACATCAATTATCAGATGAAACGACAACAGACGAAGATATAGACGATTCAACAACTATTGTCGATACTACGCAGCAAACTACAC
>NW_022753199.1:352988-354322 GCF_011630105.1 Anneissia japonica
GTTGATACTACACTGGAAACTACACCAGATGAATTATTAACTACACAGCAATCACCAGATGAGACGACAACTGACGAAGATTTCGACGATTTAACAACTATTGTCGATACTACACTGGAAACTACACCAGATGAATTATTAACTACACAGCAATCACCAGATGAGACGACAACTGACGAAGATTTAGACGATTTAACAACTATTGTCGATACTACACAGCAAACTACACCAGATGAATTATTAACTACACAGCAATCACCAGATGAAACGACAACAGACGAAGATTTCGACGATTTAACCACTATTGTCGATACTACACAGCAAACTACACCAGATGAATTATTAACTACACAGCAATCACCAGATGAGACGACAACAGACGAAGATTTCGACGATTTAACCACTATTGTCGATATTACACAACAAACTACACCAGATGAATCAACTACACAGGAATCATCAGATGAAACGACAACAGACGAAGATTTCGACGATTCAACAACTATTGCTGACACTACGCAGCAAACTACACCAGATGAATTAACTACACAACAATCATCAGATGAAACGACAACAGACGAAGATTTGGACGATTTAACAACTATTGTCGATACTACACTGGAAACTAAACCAGATGAATTATTAACTACACAGCAATCACCAGATGAGACAACAACAGACGAAGATTTAGACGATTTAACCACTATTGTCGATACTACACAGCAAACTACACCAGATGAATCAACTACACAGGAATCATCAGATGAAACGACAACAGACGAAGAATTAGACGATTCAACAACTATTGTCGACACTACGCAGCAAACTACACCAGATGAATTAACTACACAACAATCATCAGATGAAACGACAACAGACGAAGATTTAGACGATTTAACAACTATTGTCGATACTACACAGCAAACTACACTAGCTGAATCAACTACGCAGGAATCATCAGATGAAACGACAACAGACGAAGATGTAGACGATTTAACAACTATTGTCGACACTACGCAGCAAACTACACCAAATGAATTAACTACACAGCAATCATCGGATGAAACGACAACAGACGAAGATTTAGACGATTTAACAACTATTGTCGATACTACACAGCAAACTACACCAGATGAATTATTAACCACACATCAATCACCAGATGAAACGACAACAGACGAAGATTTGGACGATTTAACCACTATTGTCGATACTACACAGCAAACTACACCAGATGAATCAACTACACAGGAATCATCAGATGAAACGACAACAGACGACGATTTAGACGATTCAACAACTATTGTCGATACTACACAGCAAACTACACCAGA
>NW_022753199.1:355815-369416 GCF_011630105.1 Anneissia japonica
GATTTAACCACTATTGTCGATACTACACAGCAATCTACACCCTGTCTCTTATACACATCTAGATGTGTATAAGAGACAGATTATTAACTACACAGCAATCACCAGATGAGACGACAACAGACGAAGATTTCGATGATTTAACCACTATTGTCGATACTACACAGCAATCTACACCCTGTCTCTTATACACATCTAGATGTGTATAAGAGACAGATTATTAACTACACAGCAATCACCAGATGAGACGACAACAGACGAAGATTTCGATGATTTAACCACTATTGTCGATACTACACAGCAATCTACACCCTGTCTCTTATACACATCTAGATGTGTATAAGAGACAGATTATTAACTACACAGCAATCACCAGATGAGACGACAACAGACGAAGATTTCGATGATTTAACCACTATTGTCGATACTACACAGCAATCTACACCCTGTCTCTTATACACATCTAGATGTGTATAAGAGACAGATTATTAACTACACAGCAATCACCAGATGAGACGACAACAGACGAAGATTTCGATGATTTAACCACTATTGTCGATACTACACAGCAATCTACACCCTGTCTCTTATACACATCTAGATGTGTATAAGAGACAGATTATTAACTACACAGCAATCACCAGATGAGACGACAACAGACGAAGATTTCGATGATTTAACCACTATTGTCGATACTACACAGCAATCTACACCCTGTCTCTTATACACATCTAGATGTGTATAAGAGACAGATTATTAACTACACAGCAATCACCAGATGAGACGACAACAGACGAAGATTTCGATGATTTAACCACTATTGTCGATACTACACAGCAATCTACACCCTGTCTCTTATACACATCTAGATGTGTATAAGAGACAGATTATTAACTACACAGCAATCACCAGATGAGACGACAACAGACGAAGATTTCGACGATTTAACAACTATTGTCGACACTACGCAGCAAACTACACCAGATGAATTAACTACGCAACAATCATCAGATGAAACTACAACAGACGAAGATTTAGACGATTTAACAACTATTGTCGATACTACACAGCAAACTACACCAGATGAATTATTAACTACACAACAATCATCAGATGAAACGACAACAGACGAAGATTTGGACGATTTAACAACTATTGTCGATACTACACTGGAAACTACACCAGATGAATTATTAACTACACAGCAATCACCAGATGAGACGACAACTGACGAAGATTTCGACGATTTAACAACTATTGTCGATACTACACAGCAAACTACACTAGATGAATCAACTACACAGGAATCATCAGATGAAACGACAACAGACGAAGATTTCGACGATTTAACAACTATTGTCGACACAACGCAGCAAACTACACCAAATGAATTAACTACACAGCAATCATCGGATGAAACGACAACAGACGAAGATTTAGACGATTTAACAACTATTGTCGATACTACACAGCAAACTACACCAGATGAATTATTAACTACACAGCAATCACCAGATGAAACGACAACAGACGAAGATTTAGACGATTTAACAACTATTGTCGATACTACACTGGAAACTACACCAGATGAATTATTTACTACACAGCAATCACCAGATGAGACGACAACAGACGAAGATTTCGACGATTTAACCACTATTGTCGATACTACACAGCAAACTACACCAGATGAATCAACTACACAGGAATCATCAGATGAAACGACAACAGACGACGATTTAGACGATTTAACAACTATTGTCGACACTACACAGCGAACTACACCAGATGAATCAACTACACAGGAATCATCAGATGAAACCACAGACGAAGATTTAGATGATTCAACAACTATTGTCGACACTACGCAGCAAACTACACCAGATGAATTAACTACACAACAATCATCAGATGAAACGACAACAGACGAAGATTTAGACGATTTAACAACTATTGTCGATACTACACTGGAAACTACACCAGATGAATTATTAACTACACAGCAATCAACAGATGAGACGACAACAAACCAAGATTTAGACGATTTAACCACTACTGTCGATACTACACAACAAACTACACCAGATGAATCAACTACACAGGAATCATCAGATGAAACGACAACAGACGAAGATTTAGACGATTCAACAACTATTGCTGACACTACGCAACAAACTACACCAGATGAATTAACTACACAACAATCATCAGATGAAACGACAACAGACGGAGATTTAGACGATTTAACAACTATTGTCGATACTACACTGGAAACTACACCAGATGAATTATTAACTACACAGCAATCACCAGATGAGACGACAACTGACGAAGATTTCGACGATTTAACAACTATTGTCGATACTACACAGCAAACTACACTAGATGAATCAACTACACAGGAATCATCAGATGAAACGACAACAGACGAAGATTTCGACGATTTAACAACTATTGTCGACACTACGCAGCAAACTACACCAAATGAATTAACTACACAACAATCATCGGATGAAACGACAACAGACGAAGATTTAGACGATTTAACAACTATTGTCGATACTACACAGCAAACTACACCAGATGAATTATTAACTACACAGCAATCACCAGATGAAACGACAACAGAGGAAGATTTAGACGATTTAACAACTATTGTCGATACTACACTGGAAACTACACCAGATGAATTATTAACTACACAGCAAACACCAGATGAGACGACAACAGACGAAGATTTCGACGATTTAACCACTATTGTCGATACTACACAGCAAACTACACCAGATGAATCAACTACACAGGAATCATCAGATGAAACGACAACAGACGACGATTTAGACGATTCAACAACTATTGTCGATACTACACAGCAAACTACACCAGATGAATCAACTACACAGGAATCATCAGATGAAACGACAACAGACGAAGATTTAGACGATTCAACAACTATTGTCGATACTACGCAGCAAACTACACCAGATGAATTAACTACACAACAATCATCAGATGAAACGACAACAGACGAAGATTTAAAAGATTTAACAACTATTGTCGATACTACACTGGAAACTACACCAGATGAATTATTAACTACACAGCAATCACCAGATGAGACAACAACAGACGAAGATTTCGACGATTTAATCACTATTGTCGATACTACACAGCAAACTACACCAGATGAATCAACTACACAGGAATCATCAGATGAGACGACAACTGACGAAGATTTCGACGATTTAACAACTATTGTCGATACTACGCAGCAAACTACACCAAATGAATTAACTACACAACAATCATCAGATGAAACGACAACAGACGAAGATTTAAAAGATTTAACAACTATTGTCGATACTACAATGGAAACTACACCAGATGAATCAACTACACAGGAATCATCAGATGAGACGACAACTGACGAAGATTTCGACGATTTAACAACTATTGTCGATACTACACAGCAAACTACACTAGATGAATCAACTACACATGAATCATCAGATGAAACGACAACAGACGAAGATTTCTACGATTTAACAACTATTGTCGACACTACGCAGCAAACTACACCAGATGAATTAACTACACAGCAATCATCAGATGAAACGAAAACAGACGACGATTTAGACGATTTAACAACTATTGTCGATACTACACAGCAAACTACACCAGATGAATTATTAACTACACAGCAATCACCAGATGAGACGACAACAGACGAAGATTTCGAAGATTTAACAACTATTGTCGATACTACACTGGAAACTACACCAGATGAATTATTAACTACACAGCAATCACCAGATGAGACAACAACAGACGAAGACTTCGACGATTTAACCACTATTGTCGATACTACACAGCAAACTACACCAGATGAATCAACTACACAGGAATCATCAGATGAAACGACAACAGACGAAGATATAGACGATTCAACAACTATTGTCGATACCACACAGCAAACTACACCAGATGAATCAACTACACAGGAATCATCAGATGAGACGACAACTGACGAAGATTTCGACGATTCAACAACTATTGTCCATACTACGCAGCAAACTACACCAAATGAATTAACTACACAACAATCATCAGATGAAACGACAACAGACGAAGATTTAGACGATTTAACAACTATTGTCGATACTACAATGGAAATTACACCAGATGAATCAACTACACAGGAATCATCAGATGAAACGACAACAGACGAAGATTTTGACGATTTAACAACTATTGTCGACACTACGCAGCAAACTACACCAGATGAATTAACTACACAGCAATCATCAGATGAAACGACAACAGACGACGATTTAACAACTATTGTCGATACTACACAGCAAACTACACCAGATGAATTATTAACTACACAGCAATCACCAGATGAGACGACAACAGACGAAGATTTCGAAGATTTAACAACTATTGTCGATACTACACAGCAAACTATACTAGATGAATCAACTACGCAGGAATCATCAGATGAAACGACAACAGACGAAGATATAGACAATTTAACAACTATTGTCGACACTACGCAGCAAACTACACCAGATGAATTAACTACACAACAATCATCAGATGAAACGACAACAGACGAAGATTTAGACGATTTAACAACTATTGTCGATACTACACAGCAAACTACACCAGATGAATTATTAACTACACAGCAATCACCAGATGAGACGACAACTGACGAAGATTTCGACGATTTAACAACTATTGTCGATACTACGCAGCAAACTACATCAGATGAATCAACTACACAGGAATCATCAGATGAAACGACAACAGACGAAGATGTAGACGATTTAACAACTATTGTCGACACTACGCAGCAAACTACACCAGATGAAATAACTACACAGCAATCATCGGATGAAACGACAACAGACGAAGATTTAGACGATTTAACAACTATTGTCGATACTACACAGCAAACTACAACAGATGAATTATTAACTACACAGCAATCACCAGATGAGACGACAACAGACGAAGATTTCGATGATTTAACCACTATTGTCGATACTACACAGCAAACTACACCAGATGAATCAACTACACAGGAATCATTAGATGAAACGACAACAGACGAAGATTTAGACGATTCAACAACTATTGTCGGCACTACGCAGCAAACTACACCAGATGAAATAACTACACAACAATCATCAGATGAAACGACAACAAACGAAGATTTAGACGATTTAACAACTATTGTCGATACTACACAGCAAACTACACCAGATGAATTATTAACTACACAGCAATCACCAGATGAGACGATAACAGACGAAGATTTCGACGATTTAACCACTATTGTCGATACTACACAGCAATCTACACCAGATGAATCAACTACACAGGAATCATCAGATGAAACGACAACAGACGAAGCTTTAGACGATTCAACAACTATTGTCGGCACTACGCAGCAAACTACACCAGATGAATTAACTACACAACAATCATCGGATGAAACGACAACAGACGAAGATTTAGACGATTTAACCACTATTGTCGATACTACACAGCAAACTACACCAGATGAATTATTAACTACACAGCAATCACCAGATGAGACTACAACAGACGAAGATTTAGACGATTTAACAACTATTGTCGATACGACACTGGAAACTACACCAGACGAATTATTAACTACACTGCAATCACCAGATGAGACGACAACTGACGAAGATTTCGACGATTTAACAACTATTGTCGATACTACACAGCAAACTACACCAGATGAATCAACTACACAGAAATCATCAGATGAAACGACAACAGACGAAGACTTAGACGATTTAACAACTATTGTCGACACTACGCAGCAAACTACACCAGATGAATTAACTACACAGCAATCATCGGATGAAACGACAACAGACGAAAATTTAGACGATTTAACAACTATTGTCGATACTACACTGGAAACTACATCAGATGAATTAACTACTGAGCAATCTTCAGATGAAACGACAACAGACGAAGAGTTAGACGATTTAACAACTATTGTCGATACTACACAGCAAACTACACCAGATGAATTATTAACTACACATCAATCACCAGATGAGACAACAGACGAAGATTTAGACGAATTAACAACTATTGTCGGTACTACACAGCAAACTACACTAGATGTATTAACTACACAACAATCATTAGATGAAACGACGACAGACTACGATTTAGACGATTTAACAACTATTGTCGATACTACACAGCAAACTACACCAGATGAATTATTAACTACACAGCAATCACCAGATGAGACAACAACAGACGAAGATTTCGACGATTTAACAACTATTGTCGATACTACACAGCAAACTACACCAGATGAAGAAACTACACCAGATGAAGTAACTACACAGCAACCATCAGATGAAACGACAATAGACAAAGATTTGGACGATTTAACAACTATTGTAGATACTACAGAGCAAACTACACCAGATGAATTAACTATACATCTAGTGACAACAGATTATTTAACTACAGATAGTAAGTTTTACATTATTGTATACTGATGAATTCATATTTATATATAGAATAATAAATTTTATTGTACACTATTGAATATATATTTGTTATATAGAATAATAACTATAATCTGAAATTATAAAGTGATTGTAAATCGTAATAGTATTTTGATGTGGTGTGGAAACATGTTAAGTTCAAATTATTTAAAAAGTCAATGATTATCAGTATTCAAAATACTATTTTGATAAAGAAAAAGACAATTACTATGACGTTGGTGCTGTTGCTCTTGATGAAGGTAATGATTATGTTTACGAAAATGATGATAATGGTAAGGATTATAGTAATATTGTTTATAGTGACGACGATGACGAGGATGTTGACGGTGATAATGGTTATAAAGATAATGATAATGACGATGATGTTTGATAATAATAATATTGTTTATACCAATAAATTGTTCGTTCTTAATAGCACTACACGATATTTTTTTATTTATCCGGATTAATAAGAATTAATAATGTTAATAGTAATTAAAACATACCAACTTAGTTATGTTAGTTTTACTGAACGATAATATTAAAACTAGGATTATATTTCTTTTATTGAAAGTCCAGTTCTAATAATGTATATTTGCAGGTTAAGTTGTGGTAGAATTTATATATCCTAGCTGTACTAGTTAATTGGTTGGTTGTTTTATTGACTGACTTTACGTTATTAATGATGGGTTAGTTTATTCAGACAAGGCAGTATGATAAAGGCACGTCTTTCCCTTTAATTCTTTTACCCTTGCTTAGTAAGGCTGGTGAAAACATCTTCTAAACTGGATATGTTCATCTAAAGTTGGAAAGAACACCAAAATATCATCGAGATAATTAATCCATTTTTATTAAGTTTTTATCACCTACTACAAATTCAACAATACGTTGGAATGTACTTGAACTGTTTACCCACTTTTAGGGTATTCGTATAAATTCAAACAAACACAACGGCACCATAAAAGCCGTTTTCTCAAGGGCATAAGTGTCTACAGAAATCTGAAAATATCTTCTGGCTAAATCTAGTGAGGAAAAATATTTGGATCTAAGGGCCGAGTGTTCGATGTCAAATATATGAAACGTGTAGGCTGCAGGCACCTTTCAGATGAGTTTATGACATCAACTGGGGTTTCACCACCCATCACACGCATGCAAACACTAAGAATAGGCCTAATGGTATTGATTTTTGGCATGATAAAGAACATTTTTATTAGAAGCTTCTGGGTTTATCAAATAACATTTAACTCTCCAAATAGATAAAAAGAAGAATTTCTCAGCATTTATTACAGAAACCGTATTATGGTTTACACCTCTTGTACTAGTGGAAGTCCCTTTTCTCAGTTAGAAAACGCTTTGGTAGTTGTAGTTGTGTAACCTATTATTGTTAATATTGGTTTAATTACTTGTTTTTGCACTGTAAACCAACGATTTCAGCCTGCCAAATTCAACTGATATGAATGCAACCTTCTGGTGACTTTAACCATGTCACAAGGAAGTATTTTATAAATCTTAGTGATGATCTAAATTCGGGTGTGAATTTCAGGGTAATTTAAATTGCTCTGTAAAAACGTGTCTAAAAACAGATTGAAATGAAACTTTCCAGAATAGTTCGTCTTGGTCCAATTGTCACAAGCCAGGTTCCCCATGTTATCCCCTATTAAACGGGTCACGTCTGAAGGAGTAAGTCAACACGCAAAGGTACGTAATAATGCAATACAATTTATTATTTAAAAAAAACATTATGCAATTCGTTTCCAGCTCTTGTGCGAGACAGACAGAATTTATCATTTAGTTTCCAAATTCAAATTTAAATTATCAAAAGAGCCATTAAATTCACATCAATCACAACATTTGACATTAATTGTGGATTATACGTTAATAGTTAAAATTAACGATAACGAAAAAGTGATTACATTTTGGTGAGGATCCGGAGTAGGGTGTTGATATATGCGGACCATTTAAAGAATTTTATTGGACGGGTGATTAATCTATATAATCGCAATTTACGTTTGCAGTGGCCTACGTAGGGTCGGGTCATATAGTGCGCAATGGTTATTAGTCTCCATATCACCATCGCTATTATCACTGCAATTATAGTTCGTGTCTTACTAACGTCGAGTAAATTTCCCTGTTTTTTTCTTTCTTGATTATTTGGTTTTGAAATAGCTGTTGTTTTTTTTTTTCGAATTTATTTTTCTTCTTCCATCCCGGTTTTTCTATTTTTCTTTTGCACAGAGTTTTTCTGACTGGCACCTTGGTCACCTTCTTCAAACATTGTCCAAGCAAAGACCATCAACGATGTTCATATCAAAATATGATTCTACATTCTACATATTTTGAATTTTAATAGCCGTCGTAGTTTCCGTGACTTCGATTTGGTTTTCATGTGTTTTAACTTTCATAATTTTCTTCATAATTTTCTGTATGATTTCATTTTTGTTTTTTGTGTGTTAATTTACGCTAGACTTTTTAAGCATGTTTTTTTTTAACATCACTTAATATGGCAATAAGGAAAAGCCTTATGTTCTGTTTTACAAATAGACATGGTAAGTCAAATTTTGGGTTTTTTATACCAGAATAAATAAATAAATAATTAAATAATTCACCCTGACTCTAATAATAGTCTTCAATAGGAATAATGTAGACCCGAGACACACACTACTTTAACAGATTCGTTTGGAGTGCTAAACACGTAGGTTTTCATTAAAGAAAGACCATCTATTAAACTTGCTTCGGCAACAGTTACTATAACGCATGGTGCTCTCACATAATTAATTTCAATCTCACTCATTGGACCTTTCGATATCAACCGATGTGCATTTACATTATTAGAAGTTCAAACAAAAGCCCCTTCAACAACATCAGATCGTAAGTCACAATATACATTGATAACTTCATCTATTGACTTTTAAATGAAAATATAGTGATACAATATAATACTTATGATCTAAAATATTACAGTGATCATAAAGTATTTTGCTATGGTGTGTTATTATTTATAATATTAAGTTCAAATTCTTATTTGATACTCAATGATTATTATTCAAATTACTATTTTGATAATAAAGATATGATGAGGCCACGCGGGCCTCCTCCTACTACTACTAGGCCGTAGCCTAGCCTAGTTATGAAATCATCGCACGATTTTACTTGTCTGCATACACCGACCAACAAGGACGTCAGTGACTGTATTCTCTCTCGAATGCTGAAATGTTTATTTCTTTGAGGAAGGTTTATCAAAAAAGCATTACAAACAAGTTCTTTTTAACACAATATTCATCGTATCCGTACTTTACTGCTGATGTGTAGTTAATTAAACGCATACTGCAGGAGCAAAAATCAGCATACGCACTGCTAAATGTAAATACGCACGTGTATACTGATCATATCACTATATCAACCGATGACAACAACAGTTGGTTATAAAAAACTAAAATGAAAAAGACGGCGATTGACTTAAAAAGCAATTAGTAGAGCATGCATCGTACACTAAATGGAAAATTATTATACTTAGGTTAGATTTAATGCATTCAAAAATTTCCTTCGGGCCTTGCAGGCCCTCAGGAATTTTTTTCAAGCATTAAATCTAACCTTCGTATAATAATTTTCCTATAATGTACTATGCGGAGCTCTACTAATTGCTTAATATAGTGATACAATATGATACTAATGATCTAAAATATTACAGTGATCATAAAAGTACTTTGATATGGTGTGTTATTATTTATAATATAATTTTGAAAATTATTCTTTGATACTCAATGATTATCATTGAAATTACTATTTTGATAATAAAGATTATGACGATGGTTTCTATGCTGTTGTTCCTGTTTATGATGATCATAATATCACAAGGAATAGTGATTAATTATAGTAATAAAAAACGATACTGGTAATGATGATGATCATGATAAATCTTAATCATAAGGACATTATGATAACATAAATTAATGGATCATGATTGTATTTCCACAGAAATTCAAACAACAGCGCCCTTAACAACATCAGATCGTAAGTTATAATATGCAATAACAGTCATGAAGTCACCATTGACTTACTATATGATACAGTATAATACTTATAATCTAAAATATTACAGTGATCATAAAAGTATTTTGCTATGGTGTGTTATTATTTATAATATTATGTTGAAATTATTCTTTGATACTCAATCATTATCAATGAAATTACTATTTTGATAACAAAGATTATGACGATGGTTTCTATGCTGTTGCTCTTGTTTATGATGATCATAATATTTAAAGGAATAGTGATTAATTTTAATAATGAAAACCATACTGATAATGATGGTGATCATGATAAAACCTCATCATAAGGACATTATGACAACATAAATTAATGAATCGTGATTGTATTTCCACAGAAGTTCAAACAACAGCGCCCTCAACAACACCAGATAGTAAGTTATATATATATATTATAATATGATAATGATATTATAAGGAATAAGGAATAATAATTATAATAAGAACAGATATACTGAAGATACAATGATAATGATGGTGATCATAATGAATCTTAGTCAAAAGTATATTTATGATAACATAAATTGATGGATCATGATTGTATTTCCTCTGAAGTTCAAACAACAGCGCCCTTAACAACACCAAGATCGTAAGTAATAATAATGCAATAACAGTCATGAAGTCACCATTGACTACTATAGTGATACAATATAATACTAATGATCTGAAATATTACAGTGATCATAAAAGTACTTTGATATAGTGTGTTATTATTTATAATATTATTTTGAAATTATTCTTTGATACTCAATGATTATCATTGAAATTACTATTTTGATAATAAAGATTATGACGATGGTTTCTATGCTGTTGTTCCTGTTTATGATGATCATAATATCACAAGGAATAGTGATTAATTATAGTAATAAAAAACGATACTGGTAATGATGATGATCATGATAAATCTTAATCATAAGGACATTATGATAACATAAATTAATGGATCATGATTGTATTTCCACAGAAATTCAAACAACAGCGCCCTTAACGACATCAGATCGTAAGTTATAATATGCAATAACAGTCATGAAGTCACCATTGACTTACTATAAAGTACAGTATAATACTTATAATCTAAAATATTACAGTGATAATAAAAGTATTTTGCTATGGTGAGTTATTATATATAATTATATTATGTTCAAATTATTATTTGGTACTCAATGGTTATTATTCAAATTATTATTTTGATAATAAAGATTATGACGATGGGTTTTATGCTGTTGCTCCTGTTTATGATGATCATAATATTTAAAGGAATAGTGATTAATTTTAATAATGAAAACCATACTGATAATGATGGTGATCATGATAAAACTTCATCATAAGGACATTATGATAACATAAATTGATGAATCATGATTGCATTTCCACAGAAGTTCAAACAACAGCGCCCTTAACAACACCAGAGAGTAAGTTAAATATATTATAATATGATAATGATATTATAACGAATAATGATTATAATAAGAACAGATATACTGAAGATACAGTGATAATGATGTTGATCATAATAAATCTTAATCATAAGTATATTTATTATATCATAAATTGATGGATCATGATTGTATTTCCACTGAAGTTCAAACGACAGCGCCCTTAACAACACCAGAATCTTAAGTTATAATATGTAATAACAGTCATGAAGTCACCATTGACTTACTATAGTGATACAGTATAATACTTATAATCTAAAATATTACAGTGATCATTAAAGTATTTTGATACGGTTTGTTATTATTCATAATATTATGCTTAAATTTTTATTTAATACTCAATGATGTGTGTGTGAATGTAATGTGATTTATGATCAAACTGTGAAGCAGTAAACCGTTATATTTAGGCATACATTTACATTTCTTTACCGATGCCACAGCAGCATCGCCATAAACAACAAGTGTGTTAACAGCGTGCATTTTTATAATTTATGCATTTTAAAAGTTAGCCTTAATCATAAGGACATTATGATAACATTGATGAATCATGATTGTATTTTCACAGAAGATCAAACAACAGCTCCCTCAACAACACCAGTTCGTAAGTTAAATATATTATAGTATGATAATGATATCGTAAGGAATAATGGTTATAATACCATAGTACATAGGCCTACAGTATAATACTGTACGGTACCTCTATATGATAGAATGAGTAAGAGACTTCAAATATAAATGAGAGAAGAGAATGTGATGGGAGGCACATAATTATAAGCCAATTGGTAGTTTGAATTAACTGAACAAATATCCCACACTGAATCATGTTGTCTAATGATAAGCAGTCCGCAGTGTAGTTTCTGCCTGAATAAATCTGTATTTTTATGTGTGCATTTAACAGCCTAACGAATTGATCAGGGGTGCCAGGATTTGCCCGACGGGGGGTCCGAGGTCCCCGACGGAGGGGGGAGGGGCGACGCCCCCGACGAAGGGTCAGATTCCCCCGACGAAAGCAAAGTGGGCGTGGTCGAGCTTCGATTAAAAGGCTCCGAATGTGGTCCAGGGGGCGAAGCCTCCGAAAATTTTTACAATTTAGGGGTTTCAAAGGCTTATTTAATCGATTTTAGAGTTTACTAATATGTAGAAAATACATATGATTTGTGCTTTTTCTCCCCGACAGGGGGGGGGGGAGGCTCTCCCCGACGGGTGAGGGCCCTGCCCCCCCCCCGTTCCTCCCGCTGGTGCCACTCCTGGAATTGATATGAAAAGTGTGCGGTCAATTTTGAAAGTATGCCGTGACTTTAAGTGTTTAAGTGTAGTTTCGAAAGTTGTTGCCGTGAATTTAAAAAATGTGGCCATGACATTTCGAAAGTTGTTGCCGTGACACTTATGGGCCACCGTATAATTGAAATACTTTCGCAAAGTTGTTACACACCGTGAAAACAAACCTCCCACATCAACAGAGCTTTGCTTATGCCGGAAATTCAGCTTGAATTCACCACCGTACCTGTACCGTGAGAATGTGACCAACCAAAACTAGTTGTGCGATTATACACCAACCACAACACATCAGT
>NW_022753199.1:369732-377659 GCF_011630105.1 Anneissia japonica
CAATGTCGCAATACAAACAACAGGCTTTAAACAATTATTTGCATCAGTGGTTTTAAAACGATAACCTAAATATATCACACTCCACTATATGCAATTTCAATATGGAACATATCACTCAGTAGTAATAAGGCAATGCTAGGCTTAGCTTACTGCATGCTTTTTACCCAGGCGTATATTTATTTTTACCTGATCGATTTCTAAAACCTGCCTTTTATTGCTGATTTTTTTTAGCCATAGGCTACAGTAATATTTAATAATTTAATGCAATACGTACTTCGTAGTACTCAAAAAACAGCAGACAACTACAAGACAATCGGACAGCACCATGCTGTACATATTTTTTTTATTTTGACGTGAAGCACTATATACTGATAATGATGGTGATAATGCTAAATCTTAATCATGAGGTTATTATATGATAACATAAATTGATGGATCATTATTGTATTTCCACAGAGGTTCAAACAACAGCGCCCTCAACAACACCAAATCGTAAGTTATGTACATTATAATATACATAGAGTACAATACTTATATTCTAAAATATTACAGTGAACAAAATAGTATGTTGATATGATGTGTTATTATTTATAATATTGTGTTCAAATTATTATTTAATACTCAATGATTATTATTATATAAGACACTATTTTGATCTTGAAGATAATGACGATGATGTTGATGCTGTTGCTGTTCATAAAAATGGCAGTGTAAAAACATACGCACACACGTGTGCTTCTAGGACAAGCGCGTCGTCCAGGCCCTGTTCTGATTGGTCAGTGTTGTTAAATTTGATTGACACGTCAGAAAGGTCCATTGTTGCTAGCGTACAATTTTCTACGCATTAGGCCTTGGGTTGAGCAAATTATAAGGTTGTAGCATTTCATATATTTCATTATTTGGCGGTACGGTCTTATTGTTTTGGAAGCCACATGAGTGACTGACAGACTAAACAGAAGCCGCTACAACAAAACGTACACATATATATTTTATGTTAATTGTCATGTTCGATGATTTTTTTGTTTTAGCTTGTCCTGATGGTCAAGTTATATGTGGTGAATCAGACATGTGTATTGATGAGGGATTTTTGTGTGATGGGTTCCCCGATTGTGACAATCTCTATGATGAGTCAGCTGACACATGCAATGGTAATTTTTTTACATTTACCTTACCAATAATCGTACCAGAAATAGGTTATACACAGGTGCTAAAAATATATGTGCAAAACATAACCTGATTTAGGAAGAGTATGTAAATTAAAGCTCACAATTAAATGTGCATATAATATTTTGTTGAGTAATATTATTATAAATACACACCTTGAAGGTAAGAAATCGATTAGTTATTAACTAAACATTATTTAATTTTCCATGACAAAACCAAACTTAATGATCAAAACTAGATCATAATAATAAACCAGAAAAAACACTTTTTTTCTTGTAGGTAACTATTCAGACGATCTCGAGAGGCTATTTAAAATATTTAACTCTTGTTAATATTTTGATAGTGGTCCGTTTCAGTGCACTTTGAGTCGGCATTTCAGCTAATATTCAGCATGCAATAATATATGTTAAATATAATTTGATATTACAGTATGTTCAATAAACTCGGGCACTCACTGCGTCGTACGATCGTCGTACGACGAATCCAACTCCGTCCCCTTTGTGAGCGCTAGATGACGCGACGCCGTTTGCCGTCGATTGTCGGTGGCAGTCTGAAAGGATCGTCGTTAATAACGATCCGTTGCGCTGCGCGTGCGTCGTCGCATTGCGTTCTGCAAAATCCCGTCGACCGACAATCGTCTGGTGTGCAGTGATTGGCCGGCCGCGATAGTTTTTTTTTTTTTTTTTGACAAGCTAGCCTAGGGAATTTCGCCAAATATTCATACAACAGTCTGGTCAAACGGCTAGACGTCACACGTCATTTCACAACAAATTTTAGCAGTATTAAGCTTCTACGAATTGATCTTATTCCAGTCACGTGCCCGCCCTCATACTTTAGATGTCCATTTGGCCTATGTACATATGATGAATACACTTGCGACGAGTATCCGTACGATTGTCTTGATAACTATGACGAATCTCCAGAACTATGTGAAGGTAATTTTTTGTGGTATAGTTTTACATTACATTATGTTATTATATTGTAAACACATCTTCTATTATATGAACAAAACAGAATATCATGAATCAGACAATAATGCATACTTTTGTTTTTCCCCTTAGTTCCTTGATGGGGAGCGATCAGTAGGATTAATTCAATAACGTCAGCGCACCTATCATAGTATATAACTTATCAAGGCTTCTACACATTTAATTTTCATTTCAAATGCATGGTTACCAAAATTGATCAGAGAAATAATATCAAATTTTTTTTGACGAAAAAAATGGTCATGAAGGCCCATGGTGACTCATGACATGATGTCATCATAGCTATATTTATGCATGTCACGTGTTTTTGTCAATAAAGATTGGCAGGCGATGATTTCACCACCATAACAAGGACAGCTTCATTTTTTGTTTGATAGGAAAGTGTCCAGTACCCGGCGCACCAGAAAATGGTGATTTAATCGAATCATTTGCCTACACATTCTATCGGAACGGAACGACTGTGGACTTTGTTTGTGATGACGGATACACTTTGCAGGGATCCAAATCAAGTACCTGCTTTGACGGAACATTTTTGGACATTCCAACCTGCCATGGTATGTTGGAGCTCGGTTGATGCAGCGGTTGTCTTCGAATTACATTATATTATTTTACTGTGTTCTATGCACTATAATATAGGCCTATAGGCCTATTCTATATTTATGGCTAAATATGAGTACCCCTTAGAAATCATGCAGTGAGGACGTCGTGCATTGTTTATGATTTGACTTTTCTTTGTTGTCATCATCATTGTCATCATAATCATCATCGTCATCATCATCATTATTTATATTTAAATAGGTACCGTAATGTATATGCGTATGCTTACATATCATGTGAGTGATATATTGCATTGTTTACTGATGTATTTATGTGTTTATAGAAAACTGCATTTTGCCAACTCCACCTGTGCATGGATATGTATCGGGATCGACTGTTCATGGTGAAAACATCACTTTCAGTTGTGAAGGTGGATTTAGACCAGATGTAAATAGTATTGTGACTGCGGTATGTATGGACGGACAGTACACAACAACTACAATCATGTGTAGAGGTAACTTGATGTATTCTCATTAAGTCTATTTAAAAATGACAACCTAATATATGACAAATGAAGAATAACATTTATTCTAATTTGCTTTCAGATATAAATGAATGTATGGAAGAAAGTGACAGTTGTTCCGTCAAAGCTGCCTGTATTAACACGCTGGGCTCATATAGATGCGAGTGTAACTTTGGATATAAAGGCGATGGGATTTCATGTGAAGGTTTGTGAATTTTAGTGCAGGCCTATCATTGGTTTCACACATAAATATCATGACCTCTTAGAAAACGTAAAAGTAGAGCCGTAGAAACGGCGTACGTTGATTAACTTTTCTAATTACGCATCACATTATTTTTTTTGTATTATGCCTACGTAGTTTTAAGCATTATGTCCTCATATCTGGCTCAACAAAGAGGCAGCATTTTAGTTATATTTATTTTAACTCCAGTGTAATGTTAATAATTTTAAAAGGTAGATGTACTTATAGTAAATAAGAAACAGTGGTGGAACCAAAGACTTTTGTTTAGTTTTTAAATCTCTTGTTTGAAAAGTAGTAAACTGTTTATTACATGGGATTTAAGCATTTCTAAATGCCAATTTTAAAGCTTGATTTGTATTTCTCGTCTCTGTGTCGAAATGGGAAGTCTGGCAATGAAAGATTCAACCAAAATAATATTTCCTATCCTCAACAAAGATTATATTTTCCACCATTTAATATCGACTTGTATTTCATAATTGAAACAATGTTAAAAGCATAGAGGGACCACATACCTGATATGTCAGTATCATGTACACGTGACTTGCAGCAGATTAAGGGTGATGCCAGTGGTGAGGGGAAATGGAAAAGGCTCTCTGTCGGGGAAAGCTTCCCATTCCCTCCCCTGTGAGGGCGAAAAATACACGGAGATAAGAACAATTGTTTTTTGGGTTTTTTTTACATATTAGTAGATATTAAAATCGATTAAATAAGCCTTTGAAACCCTCTATATTTTTTCGAATTACTGGATCACTTCCGAGAGATTTTAACCGAGGCCCGACTACACACCCACTTACGCTCTCGTATTAGAATCGCCCCCTGCTTTCTCCGTTGGTGACCTCAGACCCGTTGTTTGGCAAATCCTGGCATCATCCCTTACCCGTTTTGCTAACTACATCTTCTATCCTAATCGTCAAAGTTTATGAACAATCCTTACTTAAACTACAGTCACATTTTATTAATTTGCTTGTTCAGATATCGACGAGTGCGCAAATGATACAGACACATGTGCATCGTTGCCTGCAGGATCATGCGCAAACACAATAGGCTCATACACTTGTTCCTGTAATGAGGGATATAGAGGAGATGGAGAGATGTGTATAGGTAATTTCATCTTTTTTATTGCTTAATACATTATTTTAAACCACGTAAATGCACTCAAAATATAACACTTTTAGACTAACTTGTATAAAATATAATTCCTAGTTTCGTCCACGCAGTGGACTTCATCATGAGGCAGTCTGCTGATGAAGTCCACTGTGTGTGGACAAAAGCCAGAGATTAAATGTTATACAGTCTTAAATGTGCTTCTGTCATTTCGTTCATATTGTTCTACAGCAGCCTAACGCAGCTACACTTTTTATTCTTATAGAGAAAGAACTTAAGCCAACTGAATGTGATTTATCTGTGTGTTATAATAGGCCTGTTACTTTGTACTTTTCTAAATTGTTCGAGACATAACGCAACCTTTGAAGAAAGAAATATCTCTTACCTAAATATTTTTAATTAATTATTAGAAATCGTGTTATTGCCGTTTGGTGTCGAAAATGGGGACACAAGCCTTAGGCAGGAAGTGGGTTCTGGTCGTGACGTCATTTCACCAAACATCGAGCCACTTACCGGTTTTCCGTTTGGAAGCACATTCTATTATAACATATATGTAAGTATATAATCGCCTTACTGCTATCTAAATATGAGATAATATGTTTATAATTTTTTTTTTATATATTCTTAAAAAAACTTACTGAATTTTCTAAGAATTTGGGCCCGAGGCCGAGTTTCCTGCTAGAGGTGAGGCTGTACATTTTTTGAGAAGGAAGCGAAATTTATGAGAGAAAGTCATTTTCACTCCGCTTCTACTCTTAACATTAAATTTGACATCAACGTTATATTTGATATTTAGTGTTTTACTAGACCGCTGAGAAAAAAATAGAATAAAGAGAGCGAACCGGTTAGTGATTAGAACAAAAAAAAATATAAATAAAATAGAAAAAAATGTGTTTATACCAGTTCACAGATAACGGAGTGGTAGTATTGTCAAGTGTCAATGACGAAAAGTTTTCCTATCCTCATCCTGTGATCGGCGGCTTCCAGTCAAGCACTTCTGAACAGATAATTGCACCTTTCTGGGCTGATGCTGACATGTCCTTAGAGTTTGGAGGAGATGTGTTTTATCAGGTTTGATATGTTTAACAACTTGGATTCGTTTTTTAAACTTCACCATTCCTTATTTTCTCTCTTTCCAATTAAGGATTACCTTGATATTTATTTTTCTTTTACTCTTTTTATATAGGTTCCTCAGAATTCTATTTCATTTGTGTTTAAATATTTACATTGTTATTAATATAAAACACAATGCAGTAACTGAAGCCAATTACAAAACATTAGTTATATTTTGTCCTTAGCATAGTTAATATGGTAATGGTAATGGTTGGAGACTTATATAGCGCATAATACATGGTCTCTATGCGCTCGGGACTAGACGTTGCACTTTACAATAATTATACATATAGATAAAAGTAAATTGAGAAATGTATTTATACACGAGTCTTATAGGGCTAGTATCTGTTATTTAGTTTAAGTAAGAAATGACTGTGAAGTGATCTAGTGCCCTTTCCAATTGCTGTTAGTACATTTACTTTGTAAATACAAAGAAGTGAAAACTAATGGTTAATACACGTTTCCTGTTACGTTTTTAAGAATGATGTTTTAGAAAATTGCATTGAATCCGTATTTAAGATTATATGTGTTCCCAAAGTAGAGTGGCCTATGTACATAGGAGACTTGCATCATCTTTTACCACATGATACGTTGGGCATATTAAATGATTAGTGTTGAAGGGTTATGGATATACACAATGGTGTCCATAATATTTTCAGATTATAAATAAATATTTTTTATTGTGACTGAACTCTGTTATACAATAAAACGTAATCTGCGAGGCATTTTCACAAATCGAACTATGCCTAATGTATTTCAATGTTTAAATGTTTAATAATTTACATAAACATTGATATTTATACTATACTTGGCCATAACTCTGATTGCATAAAGGTGCATCGAGTAGACGTGTATAAGCTATAGAGTAGCCAAGTGGCAGAACCTAAATTTGTAAAATTTGTTAGAAGCAGTCGGGGGTTTAATTCTCGCTGTGCAAGTCACTTGTGTCTTTAGGCAAGGTACTTTGTTTGCGTTTGTCTCTGTACGCAGGAGTATAAATGGGTTGTGGCATTGACTGTACTCAATTCCGGGTAGCCATCTATTAGGTCTGTCCCACACAATTTTTCTAATGGTCCCACAAATAATGGGTCCATATTTTTAAAAATTGGTCCAAATTTTGCTGGTTTGCTGGTTTATGCTATCCAGCGACCAGAGGAGCGGTAATAACTCTAAACGTTTTTAAGCATTGATTTGGAATTGGCGCTATACAAATCTTATCATTAAAATGTAAAGACATAGACATTTTCACTGTAAAGTGGATTATGTTACGCGATACTCCTTACCCTTTTTAAAAATCAAAGTGCCTGAAGGAACAACATTGCTGATATTGATTTTGTCAAAATGTGAAGAAGATTTTAAATAAGAAGAAAGAGTAAGATTAACTTAAATCTTGCTGTTTTAATATTGATTAATATCTAAACGATATGGTAATTATATTCTTTAGAGTAATGTTTACTAATGTCGTTCTTGTGTAGGTGTATAATAAGGAAAATCCATCTGCTGGCACAGAAGAAATGCTGCAAACTGTTACAGACCAAATCAGGAGTTCGCCAGTGTCAGAAGAAAATAGTTTTGATAAAACAGAATTTCAGGCTGAATGGATGTTACTTATTACTTGGTATAGACTTCCACAAGTACCTGCCTTTAGTTACCAGAACCAAGTACGTATAATTCATTTAACCATTTGCTCCCTGATATAACCAATGAAAATTTAACTTTATAAACCATTTTTGGTTTTATTTAATGTTTTTCATTTTCATTCTGTGCACATTTTACCGATAGTGAATGATCTGAATACTATTTATTTGTCGAACAAAAGCATGTCAGTACTTAATTCGGAATGGTGAAAATATTTAGGCGCTACTCACTAAGCGAGGGCTGCAGGATAAAGTAGGGGTGGGTTTCGAACCTCCCATTGACTAGATCCAGACGAAAAAAATAATCCATATATAAAAAACAAAACAAAACTTTAACACATTTTGCTATGGTTAATCTAAATTTTAAATCAACAAATTGATAATAAGCATCGTTAAATAATGATAGAGTCTACCGTCATTAGTTATCGTTTGCTCTAGACATTCATTTGTACGTACGAGGGAAAGAAAAATAAGGGAACAGTGGAATTTATTTTATTTTCATTTCATTCAATTTTAAAAGGATCACCAAAAAAAAAAAAAAAAAAAGAAAAAAAATGCACCTCTACAGAGCCTGTGTCGAATCTTTTTATTCTGTACATCTGTGGTAACCATTAGGCCATGC
>NW_022753199.1:378183-383906 GCF_011630105.1 Anneissia japonica
GGAAAAAAAAAAAAAGGGAAAAGTGGAATTTATTTTATTTTCATTTCATTCAATTTTAAAAGGATCACCAAAAAAAAAAAAGAAAAAAGAAAAAAAATGCACCTCTACAGAGCCTGTGTCGAATCTTTTTATTCTGTACATCTGTGGTAACCATTAGGCAATGCATTACCATACAATCCTGCCACAAACATCTTTATGAAATTTATTCTATGCGAAACAATTCCTTCTTTAAATATACTTCATAACAGTAGGGAGATTTCGCAACCTTACGAAAATGATAACAAATACTATAGGTCAACAATATTATGCTGAACGAGCTGAATGTGATCCTTATTATTATTATTATTATTATTATTATTATTATTATTATTGATTAGGCATGAATGCCTAAGTTGTGACAGATATCTACTGTAGGCGAAGGGTTGTCTAAAAATGCGATGACGTAAGCGTACCGTATTCGTTATCGTTTTCAACTTCGTAAGCTTGCGAAAAGGTCCTATTATACTGTATTATACTGTACTACTTTAATTTAAATTTACAAACGTATGTGCTTAACTTTAATGTTAACCTTTATGTTTTGGACATATTTTATAATTTTGACATTTTCTGGTTTTAGAAATAAATAAAATAGAGCATTGACACTGGTTGCAAAGGAACAGATACAAGAGTTTATTTATTTTTTTTCCTGTTTTTTTCCAGACAAATACTTTCCAAGCTGTACTAGTCACGGATGGTACATTTGGCTTTACTCTCTTTAACTATCAGATTAACGAAATGAATTGGGATGCAGCTGTATTAGATCCAATGGATATTATCATCGGTTACAATGCTAGATTTGGAAGCACTATTGACAATGTCAACTCACAGTTAATTTCGTCATATTTTCCAAACGTGTTGTCAAGGTATCGTCCTGATCAGATAGATGGAAACTCAGGCTTAAAGGCAAGGTGGATATATCGTGTTGAGAGAAATTATCCATGGACAGTAAACACCAGACAATTGTGCCTCAATTGGTATTCAACAGAGCCCGATCCAAGTGAATGGGACCATCGATTAGGAACTTGTCCTTGCGCCTTCGGTCAAGGGAGAAGCGATGGGGGTTTTGGAAATGGAGTCCGTGGGAGGCAAAGGGCAAGAAGAACAACAACTGTCAGCTCCAGTCCATTAGATGAGAGCCTTTTGACTGATATTAACAACTTAAATGGTATTATTATATCCGCAATGTCAGATTTGTTTGTCGCATTAGGCCCTTATATATCATGTAATGCTTTAAACAAAACAAACGATATCATGAAGGAGTCATGTGAAATTAGAGAAGAGGCTTGAACCAACATATCAAATAAACATTGTGTTCTAGTCTATATGCATCGCTCTTATAAGTAATTATTTAACCTAGGCCTATGTAATATAAATTTTTATTTATTAAGATCACATTAAAGCATGTTTACACTATGACGATAACAATAAAAAGCTAAAAAGCGATTGTTCATAAAAGAAAAGAAAATAAAGAAGAGAAATGTTCACACTACCACGTCGACTCGATGACGATTTATGGTGTGTACGATAAAAAATAATTTCACTTAATATCAAATGACGTCATAATCATGGGAAAACGATAACATCTTTTTTAATACAACGATTTTATCGTTTTCCCACGATTTAGCTTTTATCGTTAGTCGTTATCGTCATAGTGTAAACAGGCATTAAGTGTAGATTGGCATATTTACCACAATCATTTGGTAAGATCTATGCTTATATATCTTTTGTAATTAACATTGTACAGTGTTACCAACATTGTACATAGTCATAACATAATAATCTGAGATTACAAGCCCTCACATTGTTGCGCCACATCTTTGTCGATGTACTCTATCTACTGGTTGTTGTATTATAGGGGTGTAATATTAACAGCCGTACATATCAGGTTAAATGTATCCGAGCGGTAAAGATGCACTTATTAAGTGTAAAATTAATCGAATGTATTTTGTTATTTTTATTATTTGTGCATCTATAGAATACTTTTTCTTCATAATTTATTAAATTAAATTGGAACAGCAGATTGTGAGATATATGGATATAGATCACAGAAAAATTCCTCCATACAAATGTAAAGCTCACTGTTCAATGCAACAGGCATAGTATGACCATACCGTGACCTTCGACTGACAACATTTTTTGTTAGACCAGAACGTCACCTCTATACAACTATGTATAGTACTTGCCTGCATTGAAATACCATAAACAACCTCTATGTAACAGTAAATATGACAATCTTAAAATAATATTGAAACTTGAATTGCTTATTTTGACAGGGTTGCCTTTCTGTCTTCAAACATCAACACCATCTCGAACTGGTGCCGGAATAAGATGTTGCTACCGTGGAGATCAATCACTCATTGTGGGCTATGGAAGTTTTTGGCAAAGCAGTTTTGTTGAAAGGTACCAGCCGACAAGCTTCTTCGCCTTTTTAAATTGGATCTGTAAGTTGCGATTTCTATTTAATTGAATCTTGATTTTGTACTTTTGACAGTCTTCATTTTTTCAGCTTGGCTAGCTGAGATAACCCAGGGGCGGAATTAAAGAGGGCCGATCTGGTCCCGGCCCCTTTTTGGAAAGTTAAAAAAAAATTATTGATTGCCCAAAACGCCTCCAAGCTTATTTCCGGGCGTCTAGAAAACAAACATTTCACGGTGTGGTGTTAGGTATCGATCGGTCGCCCTTTCGGCTTCCCCTTTCGGACATCTTTAAATCCGCCCCTGTAATCATAGCAAACCTGTGTTTAACTCACATAGGTCCGGGCTGCGTCGTACGACGCTGTCTGGATTGGCCTTAACTCACCGGACCCGAAGCAACGATACATCTCGTTTAGTTGAGGCTACTACGTTTTGTTTGTGATGGCATAAACATTGAGGGCCTGGGATAAGCAATTAGTATTACTGCATATACTCTAGTGCAAATTATTATACAAGTGTTAGATTAATGCATAAAAATATCATGAAGGACTGCAAAGTCTGAAGAATGTTTTTGAATGCATGAATCTAACCTAAGTATATTGATTTCCTCGGGTGTATAGAAAGCCCTATACTGATTGCTTTATAAGTCAATTGCCGTCTTTAATTGTCAGTTTAAATATATTATTGTCAATATTTAAATCAAACTGTTGTAGCAGTTATTGGTTGCTATAGTGATATCATCAGTACATTTGTGTGTGTACATTAAACTGTGCGTATGCGGATTGTTGCTACAGATGAAATGGTGTAATAATAATAATAATAATAATAATAATAATAATGTTATATTTATATAGCGCATATTGCACATTGTCCATATGCGATTTACAGAGAAATTATATAGGCCAACTGAGAAAATGCTAATAACAATAAAATAATAACAATAAAATAAAATAAAAATAATAACAATAATAACAATAATAACAATGCGACTAAACTACTCTTATTCCTTAAACTAATTAATGGTTGGCCGTTGACTCTGAGGAGCTCATCCGCCCTTTTTTCAGCTATTGGTTTTTCTTGCTGCTGGGTGACCATAAAAACCCTCCCCTGTAGAAAATGAATAACTATATGTTTATTTTGACTTCCAGATTCCTCTTTTTTTATGTTTAAAAAGTATATATAATCATAGAATTACTTCAAGACGGTTTAGAGTTTATCTAAATTATTATACACATCTAGTTTCATATTGATTTCAGATTTTGCCATGCATTAAAGACTAGTGTTGACCAACTACGCATGCGCAAGAATATAAATTAGTTTCTTTAATTGTATCTGAATTATCAACGAAGCCTCAGTTGTCAGTTAAGGCGTCTGCATAGACCGGCTCGTGTACCGTTTGGGGCAACTTTTTTCAAACTTGCAGATTATTTTAAAATTTATATGTATGCCTAGGCTAATTATAGCATTACCGCAAGACGGTTTAGGGTTAATATTAAAATTCGTTATTTTCTTTTTGCAATTTAGTTGAAGATCTCTTTCCGAGGTATTATTGCTGCGCTGCATCTCGGGATCCCTACTTCTGCGGTCTGTTTGCTGAAAAACGTCCAGCAGGCTCCTGTGATGGTTATCTTCCTCCGAACACAGGTCAGATGATTTTTTACGATTAATTACAAATAATCAATGGCGGATTCATCATTTTATTTGTTTTTTTGGATTTGCATTTAATTTTTTTTTTCGTATTTCTGTACACGACATTGTATATATATAAACTTGCAAAATAAAGTGGCAAAACGGGGTGCCATTGTTGATTACCCATAGGCTACTTCTTACAAAACTATCTATACATTAGAAGGACGAGCAACCTTGCTCCAGATTACATATTATCTGAACTTACTGTACTTAATATACACAAACTCGCTTCATTCGCTTCGCTTCAAAACACTACCTTGAAGTTCCAAATATTGAAACTTTGACATGTCTTTCGGGCATTCACTCTTCCACTGCTGCTAATCTTATGGAAGAGTTTAAGAACACATTGTCCCCTCATTTATTCAAAACACGGCTGGAAACTCCTCCTTTGAGCATTTTGGTCTTCTATGCTTTTGTTTGCTTTTTCTTTACTTTAATTTGTCTAGTTTTTGCCTTAACTGTAGGTGACAAAAATATTGCGCCCGGTAAGCACTTACGGTCCATAAACATTTACTACTATGTAAAAAATAAATACCCATTGAGATCACCCTAAGCTATACTCAAGCCTATTTTGGATCTTCCCCAAGTCGGACCTGTATAACACGAAGCCGCAAGATGCCGAAGCATTAGTATATTTCACATTTTCGTTCTGATAAGTATTGGATCCGTATCATAACGATTTATCATATTCACTGCTTAAATAATTCTCTTTGATAGATTGCGAAGTATTTTAATCATTCGTGTTGTCGCTGAGGAAAAGAACAGGAGTGAGGAAGAGCACGGGAGTGCTCGAAATATTCAAATTAATAAAATGTTTATGTCTATAATGTCAATGTATATGTTTATATTTTTGTATAATCGTACTAATTGTATATAATGCTCATATAAATCATGTTTATATAATTAGGATGGATGTTTGGTGACCCTCATATGACCACACTCGATGGGTATGACTATACATATAATGGTATTGGGGAATACATATTGGAGGAGGTGATGTTAGAGGACAATCAACGATTTGTTGTACAGTGTCGAATGCAACCTCCCATTTTACAAACTGACAGCGTAGCTGGTGCCACCGTCTTCACATCATTTGTAGGTGCTGTTGATAATGGCACTAAGGTAAATAACTGTTTTCTTTTAAACTTATAATCCCATGAGATAAAAAAAAAATCACTTGGTTTTTTCGCCACTTTGATTCTAGTGAAATTCTATTTATTGTATAGTGTTTTTTTCCACTTGATAGTAGATTCAGTTCGGTTTTTGGTTTACTTCTCTCTTTTAATGTTTTTATGACCCAATCATTTAGGTTTGTTTTACTGTTATAATGTATTGTATATTGAGAGAACTTAGTTAAAAAAAAAATCGCCATCATATAATTATCATCAGCAATAATGCATATATAACTATTTGTCCAAACCTTCAACAAGATATATTTATTTTCAATGACGATGTTTTATGACAAAATTTGTATTTTTTGGTTGTAGAGAATGCTATTTGGAGATAATAATCGTATGGAGTAATAAATAAATAAATAAATAAATATATACATATATATATATATATATGTATATATATATA
>NW_022753199.1:383957-390437 GCF_011630105.1 Anneissia japonica
AGATGTGTATAATATATATATATATATATATATATATATGCCTTTATAATACCAATAATTGGTATATTTGAATTAATAGACGTTTGTGGCTCATATTTACATGAGTAAGTGAATTAGAGTAAATGATTTGTTAAACAAACCTTCTTTTTTTACAAAGGTTGAAATGAGGATTACGGAAAATGCGTTGGATTTAGATATACTTGTGAATGGAACAGTTATCAATAAAACAGCACTTGTTGAAGGTAAGTGACCCTGGGTTCTTTCGTTTGTGAATAAAGAGGACAAATTTGATTCATTTATAACTAGAAATAATGTATAACTACAATTATTATATGCTTTTTGTAGAACAATGACAGTATGTAAGAGTGTTCACATTTTTATTGCAGAAAAAAAATATTGCCAGGATCTAAACGAGGGCAATGGAGTTTTAACTAATAAAACCCAGTTAAACCATATGTATGTACGGACTAGCCTATGTTACATAGGGCCTATCATTTGTATATAAACTATAATATTTCATTGCCAGATTCATACACGAGTGATGAGGATATATCGTTTAGTGTTCAACTTGTCGACGGAGAGTTGGCTAGTGGTGGAGCCAGGTATTTGGCCTCTTGGTCAGATGGCGTATCTTTTTCAGTAGCTGTTTCCAGTGGAATGTTGAATATTGTTTTCCAGGCATCAGTGATTTACAAGGGCAAGGCTAGAGGACTCCTAGGTTTGTAGAAGAAAAAAAACAAACAATTAAATAATGTAATTGAATAAATCATTAATTATTAATAACAAAGATATTTTATAAAAAAGATTAAATATAATGAACTTATTTAAAAAGATGAATAACGTTATGAGTTATGAAAAATAATTAAAACATACAAATAAAAATAAAAAACAATATAAAAATGATATAACACATATCAATCTAAAGAAATGGATGAAAATACAGTAACAGTAACTTAAGTACTGAAAATGGAATATGGAGTTAAAAAAATGGTGGTAGAAAATAAAATCATGAAACAAAAACAAAACTAGAAAAAAAACCCCAAAAAAGTTACATCTAAACTATATTCTATGTAAAGGAAAATGATTTCAAGAACTACAGCAGCCATGCAATAAATTTAGGCCTATGTATATATTTGTTCACAATTACTGCAATTACTATCGTTATTATAACAGGAGTCTGGAATGATAATGTAACAGATGATTTTGTGGAAAGAGGTAAAGTCGAACCACTTACAAAAGCGGGTGATGTATACACTGGAGCAGAACTTTTCCAATTTGGAAATTCTTGTAAGTAGCAAAACAAATTATTCTTTATACATATCCAATAATAAACATGTGACATTATCAATAATGCATGTACCAGATATATCGCGCTCTTTTGATTATTTATTATATCACCATAATCATCATCATTATCATCATAATTAACATCATCATCATCATATCATCATAATCATCATCAACATCCATCATTTTAACATTATAATTAATAAGCAAGTAACTTGGGTCTGGACTGGTTATTCGGTGTAAACGCCAAGGATAACCCACGAAAGTCTGAGGAAGATAATATTTCGAGTGTGGTCCTTCTGGTGGTGACTGGGCAGTACACAGGGAGACAATTCCCTACTCTGTTTCAAAGAGTGTATTGTGTTCTCCACGGTTCAGCGCACACACAGTGGCTACCACCAGTTTAACCGACTAAGCAAAGTTGCTCTCTAATGCTCTTGGGTATGCAAGAGAACATTCTTGATTTACAATGACTCATGAACAATGATAGTTACAAGTATGTATGTAGGCTTTGGTAATAATCAATTAATAAATTGAAGTGATTTATTTAGATAAGGTGTTAAGAACAGCTAGGTTTGGAACACTCTTTATTTGTGCCTTTCTATTAATTAATCCTACATAATTATAAGAAAATTGCGTCTCACCTATTCTTGTATAATAAAGTTTATAATATCATTCTCTTTATTTGTACCTTAATATTAATGAAGAAACAAAAAAAAATAACTAAATATATTTCTCATCTTTGCAGGGAGGATTTCAGAATCAGAATCATTATTTACATACAGACCAGGTGAATCGCACGATACAATTAATAACGAGACGTTTGTCCCAAAGTTCTTGGAAGATTTAGTAGCAGAGAATCAAGGTACAGAGTTGTACTCTAATGCAGTTCAAACATGTGGGGACAACTCCCAGTGCTTGTTTGATTCTCTGGCAACAAAAGATACCAGTACAGGTGCCAATACGCTTGAAACTAACGAAGTTATTACAAACGATGTACAGGAATTAAGTAAGTGTTTTAAATAATATAAAATGTACTGTTGTATTTGAACAGTATTCGACGATAATGTATGTTCTCTCTCCCCATTTATGATTTCAAATATTTTCCCTTGTTCAATTAATTTTGCTTTATGTTTGTTTTTCTGATTATTTTATGTGCTATAGTTTGTATTAAGCGTAGTTAAGCCAAATGCACCGCATTTGTACAAGATATACAATGCATATGTTCAAATGAATAAATAAATAACCATTATTTTTTTAGAGTGTTCAATGTTTGTAGATTACCGTTTACAATGTTATATCGTTGCAGTGAATTTCCCGCCTAATATCACATTAATTGAAGACGCAGATGATGTCATAAATGGCAGCTATTTATATGCAATTGTTGGTGAGAATTACACATTTACTGTGGTTGCTACAGACGAAAACGGTGATGAAATTACGTTCTCTCTTCTGCAGCCTGTAGTTGGAGCATCGGTTGATCCAACATGTGAGTTTCTTGCTGTAATACATTAGGGATAAGCCATATTGTATACGCGTTTATTTCAGATAGGGAGATAGGCCTATACTGTATTATTTTTTATTATATGAATATAAATACATACATACATATCATAAATTTATTACATTTTTTCTAACTATAAATTTATTCGCAGCTGGGGTGTTTACGTGGACCCCACAAGATACAACTATGGTTAGAATTGGCATAGTGGCAAGTGATGGTGTAGCAAATTCTACCAGAGAATTTTTGACATTGTTATGTGACTGTAAAAATGGTGGTATATGTAAATTCGGAACAATGGATGATAACTCAGATATTTTAGATGATGGCTTTGCTGTAAGTAATGGTCAAACAAAAGAAAATACTTATGAATTGAACTTTTGAACTTGAAACATTTTTATTTTGCTATTTACGGCTATCCTAATTAGTAATGTTGAAAAATTGGAAATTATTGGTGACGTATAAAAAGTATGTTTACACAATTCTGAAGAATAAATCAGAACTGGGGCTTGCTATCTGATTTAAGGATTATTATATTATATATAATTATTATAAAAATCATGCTGTTAGTCTGCGCGTGGTGACCCTGCTACGACTGTTCCAATCAACTGATACCGGCAATTGAATTCATTATTCGCTATAGGAAGCTACATTAACACCATTGTAGCTCATGTGATTATTGAATCACACGAAAAAATGATAAAGATAGGAAACTATTAAATAAATTGAATAAAAATATAAAAGTTTAAACCGGAATATGGTATGCTAAATTTCTAACGTTTAGATAGTGTTCTTCATTGGATGTGGTCAGCGGTTGGGATGAATAGTAGTTTGTTGTCATTTATACTTATATTACATACCGCATCTTAAACCAAAGAAGAAAAGTAAGTGAAGAATGTTAATAAAGGAATTGAAGATGGTTAGCCAAAATAAAATTATTTAAATTTAGGAACACACCCGTAGTTTAATCGCAACTCACATTCTATCAATTTTTTTTTTCAGATAGCTCCATGTACATGTCACCCAGCATACACGGGAATAGATTGCAGCCAAGATTTTAATGCCTGTGCTGATGCTCCATGCTACCCAGGCGTTCTTTGTACAGATAATGTAGCACCAGATCCCAATGCTACATGTGCTAGTTGCCCATCTGGCTTAGTTGGAAATGGATTCAAGTGTTATGGTTTGTGTTACTGCTATTTATGTACCTTACGACCATCTTGGTTTAAGATGATAAACATTCCTATACTGTTTGTTTATTTAGAACAACATTATTATTTATTACTTTTTAATAATGATATACTGAAGATGGTGGTGAAAATATTATCATCATCATCATCATCATCAATGTCATCATCATCATCCCCGTAATCATCCACATCATCATCATCATCATCATCATCAACTTCATCATCAGCAACATCGTTATCATCATCATTATTATCATCATCGCCATCGTTATCGCCGTTACTGTTAATTTATATATTGTTGATTTTTGACGATTTCTAATTATACTACTACAGTACTGCGAATATTTTACTGATTTACTTACTGTATATCGATTATTGGTCATGATGTTTATACTGCTAATAATATGAAAAATGGCCATGCTCATTTAGCAATTATTAATGAAATTGTTTTCTCATCAACATTAATCCACTAGCTCCGCCCCTTCGATATTAGGGAGCTTTCGATTTGTGCGACGACGCGACGCCAGAACGGAATCACTTATGCGTGACCGTCCAACTTGACATCTCTTGGCCAAATTGCTTTCCAGAATCCACTCGACAAAGTGACTTAACATGCGCAGAGGACTTTTAATGACGTCATTACGTTCTACGCCCTACCGTCGTAGTGCAATCGAAAGCTCATTATTATAGCAAGGTCCTTAATCCACTAGCTCCGCCCCTTCGATATTATAGCAAGGTCCTACACAGTACGTAAACACGTGCGTCTATGGGACAACCCGTGTGTTTGTTGGACACGCTCCTGTTCCTAGCACTGTTCTGATTGGTCAGTTCTTAAGTTTGATTGAAACACGTACTCCGGAAATGATTTCAACTTGCTTATACTCAGATTATGACGAATGCATGGTTGATAATGCGGGTTGCGACCAGTTATGCTCCAATACTCTGGGAGGCTTTGAGTGTAGTTGTTCTGAAGGATATTCACTTCAAAATGATTTTATGTCATGTAATGGTAAGTTATAGTACATTGTAGTTTTTCTATCCCGTAAGATTAGTCATTTTTTGTTGTATTGACAAGTCGTTAACTATTTTCCTGCACTCGTGTCTCTTCTCCAAGTACAGTTAAGCGACGATATCATTTAGCACAGTCACTGTATCAATAATTTAAGTGCTGTTTATTTGCTATTCTTTTATATAGGCCTAGTTTTTTTAGTTCTGAAGTTTTAATTCAAAATATTTGCAAAGGATAGAAAACCACAAAATCGGTTTGATAATTTTTACAACACTGTAATTAAAGTCAGGCTCCGGAGGAAAAACAAATGTTGATATATTGTAGAACTGATTTTGCTAAGACAGAAAAAAGTAGTTTGATTAAAAACTGAGCAACGGTGAATAAGATACAGTTTTTAAATATTCAAAAATCTGTATCTCATTCACCGTTGCTCAGTTTTTGATCATTCTGTCTTAGAAAAATCAGTTCTACAACATAACATTTTTTTTCCTTCTGAGTCTGACTTTAAACGTATACAGTAGCCAGCTCAATTACTAAACCGTTTTGCCATATATTTATTATATGTTTTCTTAATTGCATCTTCTTCAACTTACTTAAAACTGCAAAAGTTAATCCTATCTTCAGAAAAGATTACCCTTACATTTTTAGCAACTATAGACCGATATCGTTATTACTAGGCCTATGTTTTTGAACGCCTAATTTTTAACATGATGATTTTCTTATGAAACATAGTATTATTGTCCCTACACAATAGGAAGGGTTTCTTAACGAATCTTGTTTAAATTGATATATATGATAAAATAAAGAATGCCCTTCAAAATATTGAGTGTACTGCATATATTTTTCTTGGTCTATGGAAGGCCTTTGATATCATTAATAGGCCTAATGAAATACTTATAAAAAAAAAAAAACCTTAGCATTTATGGTATCGGAGGCCTTCCTCTCAAACCTTTTACAGACTACCTCTCAAACAGTCAGCAGCTTACTTACTTTAATTCAATTGATTCTAAAATGTCTCAAGTCCCATGTGTTCCAAAGGGCCTTTACTGTGCCCTCTTTTGGTTTTACTTTATGTGAATGATTTGCCTAAATTCTCTAAAATATTATAATCCATTCTGTTTGCCGATGATACTAAAATATTTTTAATTCATAGTATCGTTATTTAAAATTATTAAAACTGAGTTTGTAAATGTTTCAAACTGCTTCAAATTAAATAAATTATCCCTCAACAATTACTACGACTAATTACATTATTTTTGGTTGTAAACGGAAACTTTCTGAAAACTTCCGTATACTATTTGATAAATATCATTTAGGCGCTTATGATTTCGTATTAAATGTTTATCTTTTCAGTGTGAAAAATATATTAAGCCACTTATGCTTTCGACTGTACTTATTATATTATTTTTAATATGTGTCTTACCACATATTTTAAACATTTTTTTTTAGCCAGGAGGCCTATACTTATAAGTTCCTGTCTCTTATACACTTCT
>NW_022753199.1:395042-410144 GCF_011630105.1 Anneissia japonica
ATATGTATCAGCCTATGTATATATATATAATATATATATATATATATATATATATAAATCCACAAAAATTCTCTTGACCTTGTAATTTATTTAGCCACCCAATCTTACGTCGTGACCAATAGTTTGAAAACCTCTGGGGTAGAATATACTAAGTGATAAAGCATGAGTGGTATAGCGATTTAATTATACAATGCACCAAACATACTATTCAAATGTACTTTTTATTATTTAGCTGAAGGAAACTGTTCATTGGAGTGTGTATACGGTGCTTGCAGCACTGGTGTAAATGGATCAGAATGTATCTGTAACATTGGCTTTGAACTATCTAATGGAAATTGCACTGGTAAGAATGATCAATATTATATTGCACATGTAACTACAATTCAACTTCAGTTGGTGATTTCGTGATATTCGTAATGTTAGAAGCTTCCAAACAACTGAGACCACACCCAAACGAGAAAGTACAACTAAAATATAGTTTCAAACCAGCATACAATGGAATTCAAGTATTCTAAAGGCAAACTTTAAGTCTAAAGCCTGTTTTTCAATAGGCGAATTTATTCGCGCGAATCAAAGCGTCGGTTCACTTCCTGATCTCTGATTGGTTGCGCATTTTTTTCGCTCCGCAAAAACTCCAATAGATCGGTTCATGCACATGTGCATGAACCGATTTCGATTATTCGCGCGAATAAATTCGCCTAGTGGAAAACCGGCTTTAAAATTATTTTGTAGACTGCGTTGTGGCCTTTGACTTTGAATATGCCTACTGTATTGTTTTAGCCTTTCTCATACATTCCCCATTTACCATCCCAATTATAAAAAATACTAGTTTAAAAAAATATACATTCCAATTTCAAAATCTAGATGTAGATGAATGCCGTGATGACGGAATGAATATTTGTGACGAACTTGCAGTGTGCAATAATACAATAGGGGGCTACGAATGCGTCTGCAATGAGGGTTATGAACTTTTAACAGGCACATTTATATGCAATGGTAAGATACTGTACTATATACTATTAAAACGCCATAGGAATTTGTTATTATTATATTATATTATTATTATTATTATTATTATTATTATTATTATTATTATTATTATTATTATTATTATTATTATTATTGCTGTCCTCACCACCGTCATCATTTATTACCTGCCAGCTATTGTTATTGTTTGTTATTATTACTTAAATACCCTACGCATTTGCTTTTATGTAAACTATTTTCGTAAACTTGCACTCAACATTGGCAAGATTTTACTCAAGATATTTTGTTTTACTTACAAATTTTAGTTAGGCCTCTTCGTTTGATTAACTCTGTAATAGAAGTATTACTATATTTTAAAAGTTTGCTACATAAATGTTTGCAGTTTTAGCACCATCATCCGAATGTTTCTACTTTTAACATTTGCAGGTTTTCAAGGATAACGAAAAATATGCCGTGTATGTCACATTGCTTGTATTACACAGAAAATACTGTGAATGCTGTTACTTATACCTTTAATAAGACTGTTTATAATTTATACCATGAACATTTCAGATATTAACGAATGTAGTAGTACTACCTCTTACCCTTGCCATGCTGATTCGGATTGCGCTAATGAACCACCTGGAAGTTTCAACTGCACATGCCGATCTGGTTTCAATGGTGATGGTCTAAGCTGTACAGGTAATGGTGACTTTTTGTCCCTTTGTCCCACTATCACAATATCACCATGACACTATATCAGAATATCACAATAACGAAGTTTGTCAAACATTTGCTGGGAAAATAAGGTACCGGTAACAGGCGGTGAATTCCTGCTTGAGCGTATTTTTTTGCTAAGGATATATGCATTGGTGGGAGTGCCCTCTTTAGATACCGGGCGGTTAGTAACACTGTCGTCTACAGCCTGTTTTTAGCAGAAGAGAAATTGGAATCTGGATGAACAGTTGAAAATGCTTTAGCCTAATGCTGAACCTAACGCGAATGGTAAACCCATTTAAAGTAATTCAATTGAAGGTAGGATTACGGAGCAGTACTAGTTCCTGTGGAAACAACAATAATTAAGACCTTCGCTCATCAACGACTGACTATTTATCAGTATAATTCTGTTTTAATTATTTTTTTCTTTGTTTAAAAACAAGACATTAATGAATGTGCAAATGATGAAAATAATAACTGTGATCCGAATGCTGACTGTATCAACAACAATGGTTCATTTGTATGCAAGTGCAAATCTGGTTTCGTTGGCGTGGGAGTTACCTGTTTTGGTAAGTTGTATTATTGCATACCATACAATCTTCCTTTGAAAAATCATTGATAATCAATCAATCAATTGATCGATCGGTCGAATAATTCATCGGTCCATCGATCCATTAATGCATTGATCAATAGCAATCAGTCGATCGATCAATTCAATCAACAATCCATCTATAAATCAATCAATCAATCGATCGATCGATCAATCCATCATTTGATCAATCAATCACTCATTCGATCTATCGAACAATCAATCAATCAATAAGTATATCTATCAATCGATCGATCACGCGATCAATCCATCAGTCAATCAATCAATCGATCAATCAAATCAATCCGTCAATCAATAAATCAGTCTATTTATCTATCGAACAATCAATCGATCACTCTATCAATCGATCAATCCATCAACATACATAAATAGATCAATAAACCAAACGATCATAAATCAATGAATTGATTAATAAATATATATACACAGTATATATATATATATATATATATATATATATACATAGGCTGATACATATTATATATATATATATATAATAAAATACTATTATTATTATCGATATTGGGACCTTTTCATCTCGATATTATTTTAACTGTTAATAAAACAACGTTCAAAACTCCAATAAAATAGTATTGATTGATTAGTCCACAAATAACTGCAAATTATTATTTTTATTATATTGTTGTTAGTATTATTGTTAGTACTGTATTATTAATTATTATTATGGGGATATTGGGACCTTTTCATCTCGATATTATTTTAACTGTTAACAAAAAACGTTCAAAACTCCAATAAAATAATATTGATTGATTAGTCCACAAATAACTACAAATTATTATTTTTATTATATTGCTGTTAATATTATTGTTAGTACTGTATTATTAATTGTTATTATTATTATTATTATTATTATTATTATTATTATTATTATTATTATTATTGTTGTAATTATTATTTTCTATAAATATTTATAAAGATACCCTTTTAACTTGATTATATATTTGAAAGCATATTCATAACGAAAATTGGGGTGGGGTGATATTTTTACAAATATTAATTAAATATTATTCATGTCTTTTAAATATGTATTTATCTTTGTTAGATGTCGTCGAATGTAATATTGCAGGATCGTGTCCAGATAATTCGTTATGTACCAATACGGTGGGCTCTTTCAATTGCACTTGCAATGAAGGTTTTGCGTATAACCAAACAGACGAGACGTGTGATGGTGAGTTAGAGATTACATCGAGATGTTCTCATTCACATTACAAGTCAGTTGTGACGTCATCACTGTTATTTGCACTGAACTTTCCTATTCCCGATTGATCACTATATCGATATAGTGCCTCCGATTTTTTTGCGTCTAGTGTGCGATAACGTTCAAAGCTGGGGCGATTTACTACAGTACATCGTGATGGAATATTTCGTTGCTAGGCGGGCTTCTGGCAAATTTTCTTTAGGAAATTATTGCTCCTTCGGCTTCTATTTCATGTGTACTCAAAACCTGACCATAATGGCTTATTATTGTGTGAATTGTCTGGAGCTATATGTAATCGTCTTCATTTCATTGTTTACATTTAATAGACATAAATGAGTGCGATGGTCCTACCTGTAGCACGAATGCTGAATGTAGCAACACTGTAGGGTCTTACACATGCGCATGTTACGAAGGGTTCCGTGGAGATGGGTCCCAGTGCACTGACATCGATGAATGTGAAGAGAATATCCATGACTGTGACATTAATGCTGAATGTGCAAACACGAATGGCAGTTTCAGTTGTGTGTGTAACACCGGGTACGAAGGAAATGGAACCACGTGTTCAGGTAAAATCTTACCATATTAAACGTATTTGTATAACTATCGTTACGGAATTATTATGTCGGACAGTTTCAGCGCAGTGACACTTCTGTTACTATGCTACTATTATCATTATTATTACTTTTTTAATAATTATTTGTATAGTTGCTAATGTTAATAGGTACTCTTATATTCATTATTTATATCTTGTTAACACCTGAAAAATCATGAGATTTTATATAGCAATGTGTGTTAAATACATCTTTCATGAAACATAGATATCAACGAGTGTGATACAAATAGCACTACGCATGACTGCGACGCTGTCGCCATCTGTTCCAACGTGGTAGGGTCATTTGTATGTACTTGTGACATGGGCTACATTGACACGGGAGCTGGCAAAGAAGGAGATTGTCAAAGTAAGTCAAACATTTTTATAGTTATAGTTGTGTATAACCATATAAAATGCCAAATACATTAATCTATAATGCAAACTAACATAAGTCCAAAATAAAATGTGTTTAGTTGAATTACCTGACAAGACCAGTGGCGGATTCTTAATCATACATTTTCTTACCTAATCCTCAACCATGATGGGGCTGAGGTGGTATTCACACCATATCTGTGGAAGGTCCATGGGCCACTGAAGATATACCTTGAACCTTTAAATTTTAAAGGTTATTTCATTATTCTATTTATAGATATTGATGAATGCACTGTAAATATTCACAATTGTGACATAAATGCAGAATGTAATGACACTGTTGGATCGTTTGGGTGTCAGTGTAACGACGGGTATACAGGCACCGGTATCAATTGTGCAGGTACGTTACGGAGTAAGCCCGCTGTAAAGGCCAACTCAGATAAAAATTCATATGACGCAGCCATACGCAATTTACCGTCGGGGAGATTTTAAGATCGTCGTGAGAATACTAAACATAGACTCATGACGACTACGTTTGATACAGACATGACGCGACGATAAATTGCATCGGACTGCGTCGTGCAACGTTGTTTGGTTGTTAACACGAACATTAGCTAAAAAGCCACTTCATAGTTTGAACTGTGCATGCCCGTTTTGAAGGCCAATCAACATAAACAAACAGTGAACACACACAACATAGGCTTTCAAGTAAGCGCAGTGCTTAGAATCGGAATTCTTAGCAAGCTATGACTAATTTATCTTAACGATATATAATAGTCGTATGATGCACGTATTCCTTAAACTACGTATCACTGTTCACTTTCTTCAAACAATTCCGAAGGCAGCGCCAACTCCACTGACTGGCTGCTTGGCCTATGTTGTGTGTTAAAATGTTTGATTGACCTTTAATACGGGCTTGAGCAGTAAAGTCTGCAAAGTGACTTATCGATGTATAATCGATTAACTGGTAGTTTTCTGTGTGCTGTTATCAATTATTTGGTATTCATTTCAGCTTATTTACAAATTTAGTTATTTATAGGCCTATAGTGCTTTATTATCTTTTTATGAGGAAAAAATATTGAAAGTATATAACATTGGACATCGTAAAGATCGTTTTGTTTGTTTTCTTTGTCAAATCCTTCGATATTATTTTGGTTCTAGATTTATTTTGTATTTTTTATTTACGAGAAATCATAATGATTGTCTGAAAAATGTTGCTTAATTTAACTAATGTGTTTTTGAAAAAATCATATTAGACGAAAACGAATGCGACACCAATGGCACCTGTCCAGAAGTTAATACAATGTGTATGAATACAGACGGAAGTTTCTTTTGTAGTTGCTCAGAAGGATTTAGTAATATATCTGGCATATGTACAGGTAACACTCGCTGAAACAAATTATATTATAATTTCATAACATACTATATTTAGTATACAGGACAATATATTTCACACACATTGGTAGTGATTTTATGACAGCCATATCTATCAGATAGTACAATATGTTCTTTTGATATTTTCGTATATTTTAATATCACTTTCAGAGGCGTTGTCATTGAATCTTCCTGTGATCTTCACCTATATTGGAGGCCTAGAGGTCGGACCAAACACCAAACTGACCTTAACTCAGAAAAATACTCTAGTTAAAGATGTAAGTAATACTTGTTAACAAGCGATGTCGTAATAATGCATGATGTAATAATTTTGAGATCTGATCTCAGAAAAAAAAAATCATCTGTATCTCAATCTCTTAAAACTCAATAATGAAGGTGTGCTTTGAGGTTTTTCCAACACCAGTTATATCCAGAAATGTATTGAATATTGTTAAACGTGTACGAAAATTATTGAAAGTAAAAGTTAAAATGGTTCAGAAAGTCGGTCAGAAAGTCGGTCGCATTTTAATCTGCGTATGCACTGTACAGTACATATCCAGAGTCATTAAGATAGACCACAAATTTGTAATAATTTTGTGTATAATTGTTGGATAAATACTAACAATAATAATGATAAATGAAGGTCCTTTTGTATTTTTTTTTGTTTATTTTATTTATATATTTATTCTGGATACAAAAACAATAATATTCATGGATAAAAACACTTATATCCATTTTGTTCCAAAAAGCCATGCACATGATATCTCATATCGCTGCGAAAACAGATCGATACCATATTTCGTGTAGTTTAATTTACCTTTTTCCAGACTCTAGGTTTTTGTTCTTACCTTCATCGCGAAAGCTGCAATCAGCAAACTGTATCACCTTACGTTTTCAGGTGACTATTTTGTGTAGGGTATACATAAATATAACATATCCTACGATAAAGTAACAATCTCTACGCAGTTACTATATTTTATATAATTCCTTGAATACAAGTAACTATTATTAAAATGCTTTATATAACACCTTACACATCCAGATCTCTCTGGTATATGTATTTGAACATCGTTGTATACATTGTTGAATACCTGTCCGGGTTATGTATTTTGTGTATGTTATCACATTTTGTATTATATGTTATCTTTTTTTCGGTTCTCATTTTATTTATTCAGTTTTTAATTCTGTTATTAGAAAAAGACTCGATTTTAATTGGAAGTAAAATGTAAAGAACTCAAATCATGCATAAAGATATCTTTATAACAGTCACGTACGAGTTTGAGAGGTGGTTTATAAAAGTTCTCCCTATTTACAGGATTTAACCTTAATTGTTTCTACAACTGCATTTTTCAGATGTCGGAGTTACTCAAAACAACCAGTTTATCCGCAGATTTGCTTGATGTCATGTTTATGGATTCTACCAATATCACAGAAGGATTATCGGTTGAATTCCGCATAGACTTAAGAATCGAATCAGGAACTAATTATACTCAGTTAGTAACAATTTTCGAATTGGCAACTGCTTTGAATGATGGGAGAGTGCCACCAGATAATGTTATCTACGCGCCACCAGGTAATATACCTATAAATTATTAAACTTCGTTTGTTAAATTAAATTACAATAAAATACATGAACATTTTGCCGGTATCAGGGGGCATTAACTACCTCACTTAGCATTAGCTACCTCACTTAAACATGTATCTTATGACAGGACAAATAGAAATGTCTGTCGATTATCTTTGTCATTTTATATGTTGTGTTTTTCACTAATTAAAGAATCTAATATTACTTAAAACTAGGCGCTATGCTAACTGCACTGAAAAGTAGTGCATAAATAAGCCTACATATTTTTTCATTGATTTAATTTATTAAAACAATTACGTGCAAAATTATCTTATTTCGGGGTAGTAGAGAATTCCAATTCCCTTGTTTTGGATGATTAGGACAACCCTTAACACCAACTTAACACCAAGGGAAGTAGGATTCTCTACTTTAGCTTTTTGTTGCGTTTTTATACATAGGATGTATTCGCTGTAGATCTACGTTTGGGGTTGCTTTATTCCGCATTTAATATCATGTGATTCACACTCATTAGTATAGCGGGCGGTGTCTGCCTTCGTAAATAAATCTAAATTACTCCATTGTGATCTATGTTCTTTCAGGTTAATAGCTAAAGCATATTAAATTGATTTGCTATTCTCTAGAAAATTTAAAATCTATAACAATTTGTTTTTGCAGTTGAAATAAATTTGGGTAAATTTTGTACTTCTAAAATAACTAGATATAATTATAAATTTTCATTTATTTATACAGATGTAGAACCACCTGTTTTGACATGTGTATCTGCTGTGACAGTCACAACGGATCCTAGTAAATCAACAGCTACAGTAGATATTACGTCACCTACTGTATTAGATAATTCTGATGAAGACATCGTTGCTACAAGCAGCCCGTCAATTCCAGCAAACCTCGCAATAGGTGTACATACAATAAATTTTACAGCTATTGACTCAGCTGGAAATTCCGGATTTTGCGACGTTATGGTAACAGTTAAAGGTAAGAAAATAATATAGACGCTCCTTGGTGGATATAAACAGTAGGCCTATTAAATTGTTACAGCATAAAATTCTATTTGTGTTTTATTATAAGTTGTCAAAAATGAATTACGTTGTTTGAACATTTTCTTTTGCGTGTAGATGAAGAGGCTCCTTCATTAGTATGTGCAGCAGATTGGACAGTTTACATTAACTTCGGTGAAGCATCAACTGCTGTGGTTATCCCTTTTCCGAGTGTATCTGATAACTCAGGTGAAACAGGTGATGTTACAAGTGAACCATCAATCCCATTAACTCTCGGCATTGGAACTCATCCATTCACTTTTACAACTTCGGACCAGTCTAACAATACCGGAAATTGCAGCGTAACTGTAACTATTGAAGGTACGAGATGCATTTGTTCTAGTATGATTTGATGGGTATTCATTCTGTCATTCAAGATCTAAACTGATATAGGCCTTGGCGAGTACGATATGAAGTTACAATGTGGAGAAAACCCTCAATAAAGACAAAATAAAAAATATTCATGTGAAAAAATATCATTTCTCATTGTCTGTATAAGTAGATAGTGTATAAACTGTGTTATTACGCTTAATCAATTTGTACACGAAGAATGGCACGTGCTGCAGGATAAGGCTGGATTTTCGATTTGTATTGGATACTACAACGGTTTTTATTTAATTTAGCGTAACAAAATATTTCATATTTATTAGAGACAGAAATTACAATTCATTGTACAATAAATCTGTTCGTTTGCATAAACGAAAGTGTAGGAAGTTGGAACGTCACTGGAGAAAATCCCGCTCAAGTGTCGATCCTGGAGGCCTATAAGAAACAGATAATGGTGCTCGTTAATAAATTAAAGTCTTCCAAAACCGAATCCATCAGGTGTCAAGTGGACTCTTGTTCTTGTGATAACAAGAAACATTTTGGCATATAGTTAAAAACCTTTTTCTGATGTTCTTACCCCTTTTCTTCTAACTATTGTTAACATGTCTCTCACTACCGTGTTTTTCATGACTCATTTAAAATTGCGTCCGTCAAACCTTTAATTAAAAAGCACAATCTCCAACCTCTCTTTTGTTTTCTTTTATGTGTTACTTTTCAAGTTTCTGAATTCTTCTTACAAAATCACCTTCATGAACCCCACCAATCTGCATACAAACCCGGACATTCGAATGAATCTGCTCTTAGCTGTCTCATTAATTATATTTTATACGTTGATTTTGGCATGGCGTTTGCCCTTGTACTGTTATATTTAACACGATTGACCATTGTGTTCTTCTCCGCAGACTTTCCTTCCATTTTGTTTTTTCTAACATCGTTATTTGCTGGTTTAAGTCTTACATTTCTTCTCGGTTTCAAGTTGTTAATATTTTTTATTCCACAACTGAACCCACTCAGAGTCGATGTGGTGTTCCCCAAGGCAGTGTTCTCGGTCCCCTTCTTTTTATTCTTTATATCTCCCCATCACAAATGTCTTACATTCCCACAATGTTACCCTGATGATATCCAGATTTTTCTTCCTTTTGATCCCACTGCTGAAACAACTGTTCCTTTTTGAACATATTCAAACATGGATGTCTCACAATATGCTGAAATAATCCGACATCACAACAATTGAACTTTGAGATCATTCCTTGTCGCAGCACTGAAAATCTGGAACAAGCTACTTTTACGCATCTGGAATCGATGAGCCCAGCTTAATTTAAATCTAGTTTGAAGTCTTGTCTCTTCAAATCATACTTCCGGTCATTACAGTACCTCTTGCAAGGCAGATGTTTGGTCATGAATCGCCCATTTCCAACCATTCACTGACTGAATTCATTCTTGCTTTTCTGTTACTTTTATTCTCTGTTCATTTTCAAGCTTGCGTGGCACAAGCGCCATGAGCACTTAATGGTGACACTGGCGCTAAAGAAGTGTCCAGAATTATGAATAATATATTTTAAATAATTTATATTTTTTCTTGTAAATAATACGATTTATAACATATGAAAATCATTGTGTTGTTAAGAATGTTGTCCTTTTCTCCTCAGTGAGCAGTTGTTAAAATTTTTCCGACAGTGCTTTGTTCAAACACTGTAAAATATACTGTATGTACTTAGTACGATAAAATACAATTTTTTTAATCTATAGATGTCAGAACGTCAACAAGAATAACATTTTTACCATAATTTAAATGTATTAGTTCAATAAACTGTATAATTTTTGAAATGTATTTGAAATGGTTTTTGAAATTTTATACTTGCAGCTGTAAATAGGATAGAGATGAGATTGACGTTTACTGGGGTGAACGGTCTTTCAGTTTCTTTTGCAAGTGATTTACTAAATGAATTGTCTGACCGTTTCATACTATACCAAAGTTACCTGTGCTCAGCTGTAAGTGATTCTTAATGATTATTTTGTTTTTTTAAGTTTCCCACACCATAATATGAGTCTATATCGAATTAAAATCTAAACATTATGAAAAACTGTTCTTAATCATTACACATGTAAATGAACATGGCGTCTATTTCCTCCCGGGGGGAGTAGACACTTTGTTATCGTCGGGCAATTGACCTTGTAAGAGTACATCCGGTGGAGGAATGATTGGATGAGATAAAAATTAAATTTCCGAACTATGATGCCATGCTAGATACGACATGTCCTAGTTATCAAGTGAATTGCTAACACTGAAAGCTGCAAGAATCTGTTTGAGACAGTTCATTAAAAAGTCACAGCAATCTGGTATATACTTGTACAGATATTCAAGTGAACTGCCAACAAAGAACGCATAGATAAGTTAAAAGTAAAAAAAAAAACAAAAAAAAAAACAAAAAAAACAAAAAAAACACACACACACACAAGCACACACAAAGCAAGCAGTAGACACACGTTCCCGCTGGGAGCCTTTTTTGCTGTTCAAGTTAATGACTGCTTAATTCGCTGCACTCAGGTGCGAACAACACACTATTCTTCGTCTGTAAAATTCACCACCGCCCTCTAAGTGAAATGGCGACACACCAATTCTATTATACATGTAGCGGCTATGTTTAAAATTTGTTATGTTTAAGCTACATTGAAGTGTTGCAAATAGAAAAGTGAAGAAAGGGGTAACGATTTGTTGTCAATCAATCATTAGATGGAGACCTTCTTGTTCTTATTACTTCTTTCCTTGATAGGGACCTTTTATCATTGTCTTTCTTCATCTAGAAGTATAAATTGTTATTTAATAGGAAGTGAATGATTTATAATTAAATTGGGTTTCGCTGAATGCATTTGTGACTTATGGAACATCTGCAGAGAATGAAATGAGTGAAATTCAAAATCCGTTGACATTTGATGAAAAACCCTCTGTATCTGAAAAAAAAAATCAGCGCTTCAAGTTATCATGGTTTTCCAAACATTCATTTGCATTGCCTCATATTAGCCTTCTGCAAAGAGTCTTGTATGATAGCTCACATGGTTAGTGGCTGGGTACTCGTTGGAACACGTGCAGACACGTGCAACATAATCTGTTCATTAGAATAAGTTTTGGATAATATGTAAATTTCTATTAGATATTTTCCTTACTGATTGTCAATTCGTTATGAATTATACGCATTCTTGATTTTTTTTTTCAAAGCTATCCTTATATGTCTCTGGTTTATTGGACTGCCGAGTAATGCAATTTAGTAGCGGAAGTATTGTAGCAGATCTTGGACTTGGCGTATCAGATCCAAATGTAACTGGTTCTGAAGTTGAAGCCGTACTTAGAAATGCAGCTGCTGATGGATCTCTTGTAACAGCAGATAATGTAACCCTCGCGGTAGATCCATCGACTATCTACCATATTGGTATGTACGAATATTATACAAATATGGTTTAAATCATAACTAAAAATAACTAACTAATAACTAATAACTAATTCATAATTCTCTTGTGTGATTAATGTCGTCGTCCACTGACCATGATACAATACAATCAAATCAGAATCTGGTGCAACAATAGCCACTCCCTTCAGTTCATTTGTCAGATGATGCAAAAAAACAAACTATAATACACACATATATATATATATATAATATATATATATTATATAATGTATAATATATATTATTATATAATGTATAATATATATTAATATATATATATATATTATATATATATATATATATATCAATTTATTCCAAAAATTTGTAAAATCTCTATAATCATTGAGTTTACAAGATCAAGTCAAGTACAAATAAAAATAGACTTCTTTAAAACATTAACGGAAAATCAAAGTAACAATTTCCACAAATGTCTGTTGCTAGCAATTTCACGCACATAATCTAAATGTAGATCTAACTCGTTAGAGTTACACATCTGTAAATTTATTTACGTTAAATCTCGATAGAGTGTATCATATATATATAATATACATACATATAGGCCTATACATATAAGTCAGACTGAACCAGTTTTCAATATTACATCATTTTGAATTCAGTGTGATAGGCCTATATGATAGAATGATAATGAGAATAAAATTAGTATTGTTATATTATCCTTTGTTTCTATAGGTGGTCCAACAGCGGCAATGCAAACAACAGGTTTGTTTATTCTTTAATAATTTGCACCTAGTGGTTTTATAATGAAAATTGTATACACAAAAATATAGATAATTATCAATTATCTCAACAATTCAATAAATTCGTCTATTATCAATGTTATAATCAATCAATGTTGTAATTACAGTCAAACATTAATATGTATGCATTTGCAGCATTATACAATAATAAAACATATTTTAATATTATGAATGTTTTGATTTTACAGATGTTACAACTGTACCAATGCAAACAACAGGTTAGTTAAAAAATATATTGATTAATAAAAATGCAGAGAAAGTTGTATACACAAAAATATATTTAGTCTCAATATAGATTATATCTATTACAAAAACTCAAAATCGTTTCCGTTATTAATGTTATTTATATATTCGCTGTTTTGAAAACCTTATTTACTTTACAGATAAGTTTTTATTTATTAAATATAAAAACAGTATATAAAATCGATTGTTTTTAACGTAAATTACTTTTACAAATATATTATTGTTAAAAAACAATTAAAATACATCTAGAAAAATAAGTATTGCACACTAAAAATTACATTCAAACATTACTCGCAGTATGCAGAGTAATTATAAAAACATATTTGAATATTATGAATGTTTTCATTTTACAGATGTTACAAAAGCTCCAATGCGAACAGGTTAGTTTTAAAAATGTATTTACTGTAATAATAAAAATGCAGAGAAAATTGTATACACAAAAAATTAGTCTTAATATACCGTAGATTATTATCCATTGCATCATAAATCGCATATAATTGTTCATTATCAGTATATTTTTATCTATATTCTTATCTAATTGAAATAATTTATATTTAATAACTATATATAGTACAACATCAATATAATTTGTTACGTAAAGAAGGTACTTGAAAGTACTTGAACTATCAAAAAATGTTAACAAATGTTGAAAAAGAACTCACCTAACGCTATAATAAAATCGATTGTTTTTACGTATATTACTTTAAAACAAATATAATATTGTTAAAACAATTAAAGATACATCTAGAAAACATATTTTAAAACATATTTTAATATCATAATTGTTTTGATTTTACAGATGTTACAACAGTTCCAATGCGAACAACATAGTTTAAAAAATGCATTCATTATTAAAAATGCAGAAAAAATTGTATACACAAATATACCGTAGATTATCCATTGCATCATATATCTTATATCATTGTTCATTATCAATATATAATTATCTATATTCTTATCTACTTTAAATAATTTATGTTATTAACTATATAGATAGTGCAATAGCATCAATATATTTTGTTACGTAAGAAAGTACATCTAAACTTAACTATTACAAACGTTAACAATGTTGGAAAACAATATTTAAAAACATGTATGTAGAAACAAAGTTATAATATTGCATAATAAAAATTTGGTTTAAAAGTTATTATCAGTATGTATTTGCATGTTATAGTAATTATTCTAACATAATTTTGATATTGTGAATGTTTTGTTTTCCCAGATGTCACAACAGTCCCAATGCAAACAACAGGTTAGTTTGAACAGCAATAAAAACAAAAAGAAAAAATACTGAGAAAAATGCATACTCAAAAACACAACTTATCTTAATATAGATTATTATTTATTACATCATAAATATTATACCATTGTTCATTATCAATATATTTTTATGATATTCATATACTGAAAACCTTATCTACTTTCAAGTTTACTTAAGGAATAGTACAATGAAATAAATATATTGTTACGTTAAGAAATTATTTTAAAACAAATAAAAATGTTAAATATATATTTAAAAAATTCGAATAATGAAAATACTTGTTTATCACATGTTGAAAAAATAGAATCAGGGGCCATTATTATGTAGGTCTTTTCATATTAAAAAAATAATAATAAATAAAAAAAAATAAATTCATCTTTTATTGTTTTGTTTAACTTTCTTAAATTTATACATTTATACATAATTAAGATGTTATTTAAAATAACCTTTAAAAATCAACCTGCCCGTATTTTACAAGGTTCCTTATCCTTGTACTTTTTTTTTTAACGCTGAGTAAATCTACAGCGATGAAAAAAAGCCCCTGTGTTAGATATCATACAATTTTAATAGTAAAACAAAACTGTATTTTGTATAAATA
>NW_022753199.1:410419-428845 GCF_011630105.1 Anneissia japonica
CCCTAATATATATATATATATACATATATATGTACATATATATATATGTATATATATATATATACATATATATATGTATATATATATGTGTATGTTTATTAGATACTCAATACGCCATATAAAATACAAATCTCATTATATCGCTCAGAATGTACTTTATTCAATGACTATATATATATATATATGTATATATATATATATATATACATATATATGTATGTATGTATGTATTTTGATAACAGAACGTCAGAAAGGATTAGTTACATTTTTATCATCAAAATAATCCAAATATATTTAAAATGTTTATTTTTTTATTTTTAATTTTTTTCTTTTTTGCAAATTTTTAGTTACAGCTACAAATATCTTCGGAATAACATTGGCGTTTACTGGGGTGGGTGGTCAACCAGTGTCTTTTACAAGTGATTTACTAAATAAAGTATCTGACCTGTTCATGAAATACCAGAATTACCTGTGCTCTGCTGTAAGTAATCCATGTCTCTATAGTGTTAAACATTATAAATTGAGAGCTGTGCTACATGATACATCATGTCCTTTATTCGAACGCTGTAATGATACCTTTCTTTGATTATTATTATTATTATTATTATATATAACATATATATAACATATATATATATATATATATATATATATCACATAATAAACATGCTCAATGCAAGTATGTTAGAAGTAAAAAAAGTCAGACTGTGTAGGCAGTACATATGAGCAAATTGTAGACACTTTCGCAACCTAAAGGAAAATGTCACCTATATAATTTTCCAATCTACTAATATTTTTTTACTACAATATTTATTATCGTGTTATCAAGTATGCATTCTTGATTTTTTTTTTTAATTTCAAAGATATCCTCCACCGTCTCGGATGTGTTGACATGTCGGGTAGTAGAATTTCGTAACGGAAGTATTGAAGCAGACGTTGAACTTGGCTTTTCAGACCTAACTGTAGCTGGTAACGACGTTGAATCCGAACTTAGAAATGCAGCTGCCGGTGGCCTTCTTGTCACAGAAGATAATGTAACCCTCACGGTAGATCCATTGACTATCCATCTTATTGGTATGTACGAACATTATAACAATATTATGGTTTCATTCTTTAGCTTTTGAAATGTGTCAAATAGTGCAAATACATTTTCCCTCCAATTTACAACCACATTTGGGACCTGAAAATTTGGGCTGGTCTAAGGTTTGGTCTCCAATTAGAGGTTTAGCTTTGTGTTAAAAGATTGATATGAAACTGAAGATTGATATGAAACTCGTTATTCGGGTCTTTGGAAAAGTGGTCTTCAATTAGAGAGGTCTCGGAATAAGAGGGGTCTTGAAATTAGAAAGGGGTCTCGGAAGTAGCAGGGGTTACGAATTGCAAGTTGCAATGTACTTAGAAAAAGAATTAATGTAGTCATAGGTACGGTGGCCCATAAGTGTCACTACAAATCAAATAACATTTCACGGTAATTCTTTTGAAAGACCACACGGCAATTTAAAAAAAATAGGCTCACAGCGGGAGCATGTGTCTATGCCCTGCCTTACTGTATTATATTTACTATTAAATTATTCACATGGGATTCGGTTATCAGGAAATGTGTGGTGGTGTATTTTTTTTATGAATTTTGTACAGTAATAAGGTACGTAAGATGACACCATCACCCATCATGCACCTCCAACGGATTTACCCTTTCAGCCATCTTTAACTGGGCATAGACACAAAAACAGTCTCGGACAATTTAAAATAAAGATCACGACAACTTTAGTTAGGAAAGCTTCATGGGAAATGTACGTCACTTACTCTGAAACTCGCATGTAATATTTAGCTTAAGACTTACTGATCTTCATGTTTATGCTTTTTCCAAGACCGTCACTCAATTTAAATACACTTTTATTAGTAGTTTTTTAAAGACAAAACTGAAACTTAAGTTTACAAAAATACAGAGAAATTTATATACATAATAAAGTAGTCAGCCTCAAAAATTATCAAAAATTCAATAACTTTGTTCATTATCAATGTTATTTTTATAATATTTGTATTTAAAGGCTTATCATTCCATTATAAAATAAGATTTTATTAAATAAATAGAAAAATAATAGAATAAATCGATTTTCTGTTGCGTAAATAAATAAAAAAATATTTTAAAAGGCGTTAGAAAAAATACCTCTAGAAACAAATTAATAAGACATACTATAAAAGCTCCATTCAAACATTATTAGCAGTATGAATTTGCATCAAATAATAATTTTAATAATAAATAAATCGCAGATTCGTTTACAAAATCAATTTTTGTTTGATGAAAAATACATAGAATGTTGTATACTAAAATATATAATTAGTCTTAACATAGATTACTGTCAATAACATCATAAATATTATACTATCTTCAATATCGATTTTGTTTATAAAATCAGTATTGAAAACATTATTGTCTACATTACAAATAAATTCATAATTATTAAATAAAATAAGATCAGTATTTTGTTACGTAAAGAAATTACTTTGAAACAAATAGAAAATGTGTTTTTTTTTTTTAGAAATAAATAAAATACATATTACAACAATGATAAACGTATTACACACTAAAAATGCGTACAAAATACTGAATGCCGTATTTGCATCATATAATATAATTATTATAATATGTTTTACTATCATGAATGTTTTGTTTTTACAGGTGGTACAACGGTCCCAATGCAAATAACAGGTTCGTTTATTCGTCATTTATTCATTCACTTTTATTTCAGATGACGATACATTTATAGCAATTGTACACAATCATAATAAGAGTTATTATAGTGTTACATTTATATAGCGCATGGAGGATCATAGGTCACATTTGGCACTTTTATATTGATAATTGATATTATAAATAACTATACAATTAGTATATTTTTAGAATTATGAACTATTACCGGAATTATAATGAGTTGTTTCTCTATACGAAAGTTACAACTGTATCGTGTGACTCAACTGTAATGGTCAACATAATTAATGAGTTTTATACTGGTGGTATAAAAATATACTTACCTACCACTCACATGGTTGGTCACTTTTTTAAAATTAAACATCACATTTTCGACTTGCTTATAATATAATCATTAAAATAGATTTTACTATTATGAATGTTTTGTTTTTACAGATGGTACAACATTCCCAATGCAAACAACAGGTTCGTTTATCCCTCATTTATTAATTCACTTTTATTTCAGATTACAATACATTTATAATAATTGAACGCAATCATAATAATAAGAGTTATTATAGTGTTACATTTATATAGCGTATCATATGTCACTTTTGGCACTTTTATATTGATTATTGATATTATAAATAACTATACAATTAGTATATTTTTAGTATTCTCAACAGTTACCGGAATTATAATGAGTTATTTCTCTATACGAAAGTTACTACTGTAACTGTACTATCATGTGACTCAACCGTAATGGTCAACATAATTAATGAGCTTTATACTGGTGGTTAAGATATTTACCTACCACTCACAATAAAGATATCAATAATAAAGAAATAATGATAATAATAATAACAATAATAATAATAATAATAATAATAATAATAATAATAATAATAATAGTAATAATAATAAAAACTCTTTTATAATAAATATGTATTATTTCGACAATTCGTACATTTGTTGCAATACAAACAACAGCCTTGTTTATCACTAAACAACAGTTTTATAACGATAACGTAAATATATCACACATTATATTTAACATCAATAGTGAACATAACTCGTTATATGAGATAGACCATCAACTGTCTCTTATACACATCTAGATGTGTATAAGAGACAGTAACATACGCTTTCTCATGTTCTGAGTTAAAAAAAACAGTTCCTACACCACATTTGCATCAAATAGCCCCTACTTTATACTTAGTAGTAAGATCTGTAAACTTGATATGGAGTCTGAAAAGTATAAATCTAACCTATCTAATACCTGGAATATATCGTTTCTTTTATTTATTAGGCCTATTATTATTTTTTTTTTCGTTTTCAGATGTCCCAGAAGGTTGGTATACAATCATCTTCCTTTTGTCGTAAATACAATGAGATCACTCTCGTCGGTACTCTTAAAGCTTGGTTTCCATTCGGTCGCTACACGCTACTGCCGACAGCTTTCGGTGAAGCTCGGTTTCCATAAAATCGCTCACCCTATCGGCGATAGTCGCCGACTCGGGAAGGTTGAACCTAGTTCAACTTTGCCGATTGCGTTGCAGACGAATCAGGGTGCATTACTAGCTGCCCTGACGGAATCGGGTCATCCCGATTCGTGTGCAACGCAATTTTCAAAGTTGAACCAGGTTCAACCTTTCCGTCAAATGTCGGCGAATATCGCCGATAAGGTGAGCGATTATATGGAAACCGATCTTCAAGCTGATTGGTCGGTTGAATATGGGAGCTTTCCTGATTGCGTCGGACTGCTACGCAGTACAACAATCGCGCTCAAATCACTGTAGCGACAGTGTAGCGATTGTATGGAAACCAAGCTTAAAAGGTAAAGGTAGGAGAACAACCTATAACTTGCAGCGTCATTGTGCTGAATTGCGTATGGACGTGGTCCGTGACTGCTTAGCAGCCGTAAATATGGGCTTCATGGTAGATACATGTTCACAGTCCACAACGACAGGGGCTGAAATGAACCATAACATCGGGGTAACCCCCTACTCTTACGAAAAATGCAATGTGTTCTTTAAAGTGCACACGAGCGAGATGTATACACTGGACCTCCAGTAAGTCCTTATCCGAGAAGACTTGGTTCTACCAACCGAACCATGGGGCGAGGAGTGTTAAGGATGTAGTTAGGGTTGTCCTGCCTTACCGCTCGGCCCACTCGACTAGCCTTTAACTTTATTTCTTTAACTGGAAAAAATCTACTTCAATAAATAAAGTATGATAAATTTAGTTATGGGATAATTGCGTATGAGATAGACCATCAATTTGAAGAAGTAACTTAATTGAAGATATAATACATACTCAGTAGTATGCATTATACTATATTATCTTAGAATAATCAGTGGACCTTTGGGTTTTAACTTAATTGACTTATTGTAAGGTTGCTCGAAAGAACAACTGAAAACTGTAATGATATTCAGAGCCAATTCCGACACGAATCTGTTTTAGATGCTTAATGGCTTTTGAGTATAAATGTATTTTCCAGAAAATTAAAATAATAGTTCGTATGAAGGTAGACTGGCAACATACCCAATTTCAGTGGTAGAAACATGATGATTTGTGATTTTTTTTACGCAGATGGTGGTGATAATGAAGCAACTACAGTTTTGGTCGTGGTTATTGTCGTAGCTTGCGTTTTAATATTATTCCTAATAATCAGCAGTATTGCGTGTGTTGCGTATCGAAAAAATCTGACTTACCGGGATATGCTTAACAAAAATCAATACCAGACGTATAGTAATGGAAAGGTTGTACGAAACCCCTTCCATTCCTTGCCACGCAAAATGGGTACTGGATCAGATTCTATGACGTCAGAAGAAAGTATGATGTACCGCATATCTCACACGCTGAGAAATTCGCAGATGATACCAGTAAGATTCCTTTTATTAAAATGTATTGTTAAAAACATTCTATGCTGCCGTTAAAATAATTATAGCTATTATAATATTTATTTTATTTCTATATTTCCAATAATATCCACAAATCACAGTAAATAGTAAATTGCTTGGGATTCACAAATTGCATATATAAAATTCACAAAAAGACAATAAAAAACAAATCAATACAAAGATTACAGAGAAAAAATATTTACAAGTATTTACAAATGTTTAATTTAGAAAAAAAAATGGAATAATAATAACAAATTTCGAATAAAGAAATATCATGTTGAATAAATTGCACATAGAGGATAAAATTAAGATGAAAACTATTAAATATAATATCAGAAAATGAACAAAAAAAAAATAACAAAGTGAAAAGAGTTATTAGGCCTAAAAATGCAGGTAAAAATAAAATTTGCAATCAAGCAGATTTTGCAAGGAGAAAATCATACACTGTTAGAATAACCTCGCTTATGAAAGGACTATGTTCTTAATTTAGGACTGTGTGGTGTATTCAGTAAGATATGGAATTGCCTACAATAAATAAAATATTGTTTGAATTTCTAACTTCATTACACCTTTCCAATTGTTTTCAATTGTCGATTTGTTAATTATTGATTTGTTGTACAAAATGTTTGTTATCAACTCTTTTTAATTGTTTCCTTTTTTTCTATTATTATTATTATTATTGCCGTTGAATATATCGATTTGTGATATGATCATTATTTATATTCATTTTCTAGGAGAGGGAGAGTAATTTCACTCTCGGTACAGACGAATTTGTGAGACCATACATGGCCGATGGAAGCGAGGAAATGTCGGTAAGATTTATTTCATCCACTTCTATTCAAATATATTTCTTGCATATATAATGCATATTTCTTCAAAGAAGAATATAAATGTAATTTCAATAAAATAAATTGGCCCACGTCCTAGGGTTGCTGCCTTTGAACTACAAACAAATATTTGTAAATTCCAAGGCAAAATGGAATAAGTATAATTGATAGGCCTAACTATTTTATATACACCATTTTATCGGGTCTATTTTGAAACATCGCCACCAACATCAATTTCTCACTCTCTACATTAGTAGCGAAAATAATGATGATGGTGGTGATGAAAATTACGTTAATACATGTTAATGAGAATGTACTATACATGTGAAGTAGTCTCACACATTACATCGTTCTTGTAATAAGGAAGACGAGTGAGACAGCATAACCAGATTATTATATGTTAAAAAGAGAACACGGATTACACAGATGTTAACATATATGCATTGTAGGAAAAGTTCGGGTTTGTCTTTTTTTGTTTGAAACACAAATATACCTGTACCTAACAACTTAAACAACTACAATTTCGTAAGAAATACGTGTGTTGAGACTAAAAGTTTAACATGGAATGTAATTGAACATCATTACAGATGAGCTTTTATTCTAAATTTAACAACTTTATAAACTATGTGTTCATCCTTCCAGGTGTATGGCAACGATGGATACCACCAGGAATATTATTGAGATTACAGTTAGTCAGGAAGGTAAACAGACGTTCTTTATTTTACATTTAAAACAATGCTCCGGAGGAAAAAATGTTTTTTTGATACATTGTACAACTGACGTTTCTAAGACACAAAAATTCGGGAACGTTTAATGAGACACAGATTTTTGAATATTTAAAAACTGGGGCAAAGAGTGAAAAAAGTGTTGGTTACGCCCCTTTTTCTACCAGTGTTTATATATTCAAAAATATGTACATCATTCCCGTGTTTTTCGTCAAATATGCTTTTGTGTCTTAGAAAAATCAGTTGTACAACATATCAAAAATTATTTTCCTTCAGAGCCTGGCAAAAAAAAAAAAAACACCACACATTCGTATAAAACGAGTTATAGCGTCAAAGTTGGACAACAAAATGAAAAATAAATATAGCTCGCTGCACATAAACAATATACGCTTGTATCTCAACAACGTAATATTTTTCTATCGATAATATTATAATGGGTTTACCGCCTGCTGTCGTAACCTTTATGATACTGAATGCCACTGTCGAATAAGCACGATGGTGCTTCTCAGATATATTTTTGAAAATTAGTCACAGCGATTAACCAAGAGTAAATATTATACTACATTCCTCAATATATCATATCATTGAGACTCTAATAATCTCGATCACTTTTTTGAAAGATATATATCTGCCATTTTTTAAAGATGTAAAAGTAACATTACTAACGATGTTTATAAGCGCCATTTTCAAAAATTGTTGTTATTATTTTTGTTTTTTTTTTGTATTCCACATTATCATCGACAGTTTTGTTGTAACTTGAAATAGATAAATATAAAAATCCATAAACATTATAGGCCTGCAAATATTGGTTAAGGTGAAATGTCTGCAAAATCGAATACTTTTCTTCATTATTATATAATATTTTTGAAAGAAAAAATGAACATGTATAGTGGCCAGCAACAACCACATCATAACACCAGAAATAAAATACGAGAAAATATTACCTTACTTGCCAGAAGAAGTTATCATTGATGGCTTGGTAGAGGTTGTGGTGTGGATTGGTAGAGTAGTAGAGTGGTAGTTGGAATGCTAATAGCAGTAGTAGCAGCATCAGCAGCAGTAGCAGTAGTAGCAGTAACAGTAGTAGCAACAGCAGCAGTAGCAGTAGCGACAAGACTAAAATACTGGAATAAATATTTAATTTTTATATCTATATATTTTACAGATGATGTGATCAGAGGAAGAATAACAACATAACGTTCAGACAATCGTAGACCCGTATATAACTTTAGAATACGTGATTTGCTCAGCAGTTGAATATTATATTATTGAATCAGTTGAATTATAATATTTTTTAACTAATATTGGAGATATTATTACATCCAACCTACAGTATATTCATGTGTCATTCGAATTCTTTCTTTTTTATTACAGCACTATGCTTGTAAGGAATATTTTATGAGATAAATATTGAAAGCAATGTCATCATTTTTAGCGTCTGTGTATTTGCATGAGACAAGCTTTGTGGCACATAAATTCATTGAAAACTTTTAAAGCTCAATATGTTTCTCTTCTTAATATTTTGCACTGTCTTTCTAGATATTTGTACGCACTGTACTTTTTAATATCATGACCAAACCATTATGAAGGCGCATTATGCAAAGTAAATATTTTCATATTTCTATTAAAATTCGAAGCATTATTTCATTAGCATTTTCATTTGAAGAAATTTTAAGCCAATTTTGTTGTCTTGACACTGAAACTTGGTGTTAGTATAAAACTATTAATTGAGCCATTTTCATTCTTTTAAATTGGTTTTAAAATAATCAGTGTGGATTTGATGTAATACGCTCATCCTGTCAACTTTGGCCTTTAGTCAAAGATTTATTTATTTTCTTGTTCCTGTGAAGAAGTTACGTTCACATGGGTCTTCATTCATAATTTATAAATCCTTATTCTATACTATTTTGCATTATAATATAGAAAGATCATTATATAGAAATATTTGATCATTCATTGATGGCATTACTGTATGGAAATATATACATGCTTTGTTGTTTTAATTTATTGATTGATGATTTTGTATCATATATTTGCTTTCAAAATTACTTAATAATTCGATTTTAGGTGTATTAAACTAAATGGTTAAGCAATTCTTATCGTCGTTATGATTGCTTGCCATATCCTCCTTTAAGGGATCAATTTTACATTAATTGTGTCAATTGTTTTGATCGAAACTATATTTGTCTCAAATGTGTCTCTGTAACAGTATTTTACTTTTATGTACACACTTTTTATTCGATTATTTATTTTCAAGACGATAAATATTTTGAATGGTTGGGAATGGACTTTATATATACCTCTAATAACCGCATATATAAAATAGATACTTAATTTCGTATCAATGTGAATAAATGATGTCAAATGCAGTATTATATTACTCTCTGCGTTATAGAATATATTTGTAATCTCGTGTTTACTATTTTTCTAAAATAAAAATGAATTTCCAAATAGATTTAGTGTTTGTCTCTGATTCAGAATCCATTTGAATAAAGCCGCAAAATATTCAGTGTACTCAACTGGCTTTTGTGAACCGACATCCTATTTCAAGACGAGTAGAATGTCTGTTATTTCTGCCTCACAACACCTGTCATTGTGGTAGGCTAGCGCATTTCGACACACAGGAACCCTTATGGGAATGTAGTTAGTTAAACTCTGTCCACTCCACACTTTCAAAATTAATGTTATGTGACAGGTGTTATACCTATATTTGGAAGTAATATGATTTAATTATGTCCATATATAGGCACATCACATTCATTTTTTACATAACTTAAGAGTCAATAATACTCCACAAACGTCTAAAGCTCGGACATTTCTCTCTAGATCAGAAGAAGTAGAAGCTTATTTGGTAGACCTAATACGTTTCTATTGTGTGTTGGTTACGACATAACCTTGTGTGTGTTCGTGTGAAAAAATTATATGAATCAAACTCGAGTGGTTGTACTTTAAATACGTTTTGGGCCACTAGGACCGTTAACATATGAAGCCCCACGGTATTCCCGTATAGGAGATATCTTTGTTTAAAATATAGATATCTTAGATTTTACCCAAGATATTTCTATAAACAGAGATATCTCTTTTAACAGAAATATCTCAGTAAAATCTTAACGTTTTGAATATAGGTATCTTAGTTACTAAAGATATTTGTATTTCCAATAAATCGATAATTAGACACACAATACGTTCCGATTCAACATTCATTGAGCTATAGAACGTATTAACAGATAGCGCATTGCTGGCATAGTTTTTTGAGAAACCACATGAATCCAATTATTTTCTTTATTTTTGCCTTTGTGTTAGGAAAATTTGATGTCATGCTGCTCTCAAGAAGAATTCAACAGTCTTATCTCAAAATTTACAATTAACAAGCTTAACAGTCGGCTTTATGTTTGGTAGCCTCTGCAGAAGAGGTTGCAATTGCATTCAGCAGATGGTCTTGTCTTGCAAATTGTCACTGCATATTTATGATAGCATCATCAACGTATACCGTAAACCTAGCTGTCAAAAAACATAAATGGATGGATAGATAAATGAATGAATGAATGAACGAATGAATTAAATTAAATGAAGGAATGAAGGAAATGATTAAAAAAATAAAGGAAATGGATACAGTAAATGAATGAATGAATGAATGGAGGAAATGAATGAATTGAATCGAATGAATAAACGAATGAATGAATTGAGAAAAATGGAGGAAATGAATGAATAAATGGAGAAAATGAGTGAGTGAATAAATGAATGGAAGAAATGAATGAATAAATAAAAATGAATGAATTGAATGAATGAAGGAAATGAAAGAATGAATGAAGGAATGAAGGAAATAAATGAATGAAATGAGAAAATGAATGAATGAATGAATGAACAAGTGAATGAATGAATGAATTAATTAATTAATAAAAATGAATGAAGGAAATGAAAGAATCAAGGAAATAAATGAATAAAAGGAGAAAATGAATAAATGAATTAATGAATTAATGAATGAATGAACGAATAAACAAATGAATGAATGAATAAATGAATAAATAAATAAATAAATAAATGAATGAATTGAATGAATGAATAAATGAAGGAATGAAGGAAATGAATGAAGGAAATGAATGAATAAATGGAGAAAATGAATGAATGAATGAATGAAAGAATAAACGAATGAATGAAGAAAATGTATGAATGAATAGAAGAAATGAATAAATGAAGGAATGAATGAATGGAGGAAATGAATGAATGGAGGAAATGAATGAATGAATGATTGGAGGAAATGAATGAATGGATGAATGAATGAAATGAATGAATGAGTTAACAAATAAACGAATGAATGAATGAATGAATGAATAAATGAAAGAATGAATGAATGAATGAATGGAGAAAATGATTGAATGAATAGAGAAAATGAATAAATGAATGAATGAATGGAGGAAATGAATGAATGAATGGAAAGAGTGAGTGGAAAGAATGATTGAATAAATATAAATCTAAGTTATGCTGTTCGTGTAGCCGAGTAGTTTCAATGGTAATGTGAAATATTTACATACAAATTATTGTAAGGCACGTTTTAAAAGAGTCAGTAAGCGGATGGTAATGCTTTAGATTAATATTCAGTATTGGATATTAACAAAGAGTATAGAATTGGCTCCTCTGTTTCAAATTCCTGGATCCGCCACTGATAGTATTTTGTAATTGTATATATTAAGATCAAATAATAGTAAGGAATTTTTTTGTACCCTATATTCATTTAGTCTCTAATGAATTTGTTGCCATGTGCTATGTAACTTCATGGGCACAGTATCGGCAAGGAGTCGGTAAGTTTACAATCGAAAATATCGATCCATCTCTGTGTACCCATGTCATCTATGCGTTTGCTACTATTGATGACGATTTGCACATAGCCGCTGCAGAGTGGAATGACATATCCACGACATGGTACGTAGGAAATTATGAGAAGCTTCAACAGCTAAAAAACATTAACCCAGAGCTAAGGACGATATTAAGCGTCGGAGGGTATACATTAGGGTCCGAGAAATTTACAGCACTATCGTCTAACGAAGAGTTACGTGCAGATTTTATCCAGCACGCCATCACGTTCCTGAGGGACAATGAGTTCGATGGGTTGCAAATCGATTGGCAGTTTCCAACATTCGGAACAAGTCCTCCGGAAGATAGGCAACGTCACACATCCTTGCTTGAGGTGCGTACAGTTTTGTAGTTTAATTGGCTCGGTGGTTAAGAGCCTTGCCTATCAATTCCAGTGTCTTTGGTCCAGTGTTGAATATCTGTCAACGTACGCTGCATGTTTGTGGGACATGTGCGTAGTCATAGCTATTAAACACCCCGTTCTGATTGGTCCATAATTTTACCAAAGCCATATGTTTCAAAAAACCAACAACCATAATGATAATGTTGTTTTATTAATATATCAGGTGCCACTTATAATGTACTGTATATTAGAAGATTTATCTAAACCATTATTTGCTGGAATAGATAAAATATTTTTTTTAATTATTTATAAATTCTCGTACATTTCCGGTTACTAATCTTTATAAAACCTTTCTAACCGCGTTCTTAACACACTCAGTGTTATTCATTACCACTTGACCTTATTCGATTAAAGTAATAACCAAAAGCCACTCAGACAACGCTTTAATGAGATATTTTTCTTCAGAACTTAACCTCCATCATATTAATGTTATATATAGACATAATAATCGATATCAGTATCCTGGAGAATTGGGCCAAAATCGATATTAGTTGGTGAAGGTAATAAGGATGTTAATAATAATGAAGGTGTTGATGATTATAATAATATTATAAACTAATAATAAATAATATTAATATAATATTAATAAAAAATAATTAAATAATAAATATAATGATGATGATAATAACAATCATGAGTATGGTAGTCATGATGAACAGGATGATATAAAAAAAAATATATATATATATTAATTTATTTCCATAGCTTAATTATTTATATACTGTAGCACTTCTACCGGTAAATGATTATCATGTTTTTTTTTTAAACAAAAGGACTGGTAAATAGGGCCTGTGGGTCACTGAATGTGCTGAATCATGGAAATAATTACTATTCATGCTTACGCAAGGTTTTCGTAACTTTTTTAGGAATTCGAAACAGCGTTTCGAAAGGAATCGGAACTGCCCGGAAGGAGACGCCTTATTCTAACTGCCAACGTTGCTGGAGAGAAATACTATGAATCGGCCTATGAAATTAACAAAGTATCAAGGTAGTGGAGTACGTCTCACAATTGTCTTTAGTAAAATCAGCAGTAGCAGCGTAGCGTAGTACTACTACTACTACTACTACTACTAATAATAATAATAATAAAATAATAATAATAATAAAAATAATAATAATAAAAATAATAGTAATAACAATAATACAAGTATAACAAGAATAATAATAATAATAATAATAAAGATAATAATAAAGATAATGATAATTATGATGATGAAGATAATAATAATAGTATTAATAATAATAATAATAATAGTAATAATAATAATAATGTTATTGGTTTATAGGCTAATAATAATAATAATAATAATAATAATTATTATTATTATTATTATTATTATTATTATTATTATTTATTATTATTTATAATAATAATATTCAATTTCAATCAAGTTCCACACTATTACTGTCACTGATAGGGAAAGTGATTAGGATATAATCAAAATATTTGTATTATTTATAGTAATACTGTTACTTATAATATTTTTACGACGTAGGCCTATATATATATTTTTTTACATTTGTTATAATATACTCAAAATGCATATATAAACAAATATATTCAATATAAACAAATATATAAATTAAAATATTAGACAAAACATCAAACATCACATTGAGAACACAAAACTTTAGGCCTATGTATTCAGCAGGTATAGCTACGCGTTTAGAAATAATAAGTGATTTAACATCACAGGAGGAGTGATTACGTAATCAATAATTACATAATTTACTACTAATGTTGTTTTTTTCAGGGCTGTTGATTATTTAACAATCCGTGCATATTCCCTACAAGATCCTGCAGAATTTAAAGCAATCCATCATACCCCGCTCTACCCCGCTATAGGGGACAGTGGTCAACATGAAACTACGGTAGGCACAAATATGCATTTATAATTGACATTTTAGATTAATTTGTCTGGTCAATCCATTCATTCAACCACCTACCTACCTATTCAGTCATTCAATTAGTCAGTAAGTACGGTAGTCAATTAGTCAAAACAATTATTCAATATTTAATATTACAATACAGGTCACTCTCTAAAAGGTTTTAGTGGGTTTTCGCAGCTTTGGTCTCAAACTAAAACATTTTCATTGTAATAACGATTAACGTTCTTTTTTGCCACAGAAAGGAGGTCTCAGTGGTGAATTGGAATTAATTAATTGACTTTAATTAGGAAGAGAGAGGGAGGGAGAGGGAGTGGGAGAGAGACCTGGCATATGATAAACGTAATACGCCAATTTGTAGTTTGAACTGTGCATGCCCGTATCCAATGCCAATCGACATAAACCTTTGTTATGTGTATGTTTATATCGTTTGACCTTAAAACGGGAATGCGCATATTATACTACAAATTGGCTTATTGTGTTTTTACATTCTAAATTCTATTAAAGTATACTGTACAAAGTAAACCATTTCAATATTGATTTTAACTTCAAGGTTTTCACTAACGTGGTAAATTCCTTGAACAGGATATTTTTAATACAGGCTTAAGCCTGCTCCATAATTATTGTTTATATTGTATAATGTTTCTATTAATGTTCTTATGTTAAAATGAAATTCTTTGGATTTCTAATGATATGATGGCAACACTTTACTTCAAGATTTATAATTGTAAATGTTATAAAACATTAGAAATCTGTCTATTCTTGGTAAGTTGTATTGGTAAAATGCAACAAGCGATAATTACAAACAAAACAAAATAGTTAATAAAATATTTAAAAACTTAAATAAAAAATAATAATAAAAAATAATTTGTCTTACTGCAGAGTTATAACATAATATGATTTAACTGATGTAATATTATTACATCAGTTAAATCATATTGGGGAGTCGAGTGGCCGAGCGGTAAAGCAGGGGCGCCGCTAAATTCAACCTTAACATCGGCTCTGGTTCGGACCCCTCCTCGCCCACGATTCGGTTAGTAGAACTCTCTCTTCACGGATAAAGACTTAAGATGGAGGCCCAGTGTACTCATCTGGCTTCATGGGTGTATGCAAGGGGGTCGGGAAGGTCGTACGACCCCTCTCCACAAAAAAAAATTCACATTTTTTCCAAAGACATTTTTTTCTAGGGCCTTAACAGTGACATAAATGAAAAAGCATTGATGAGGTACCAGCAATGAGTCCAAAGACATTGCCAATCGCGCGACGTAATCTACCTCAATTCCAGAAATTCTGAAACTGAGTCTGCCATCCACACATATATGTTTTTTAACCTGTTGTGTTCTTCTTATGTTTCCAATTTTAATGTATTTTAATGTTACTTTTTATCTCCTTTTTATGTCTTGTGCTTGTGTTTGGTTGATGTTTTGATGTTTTATTATTTACCTACTTGCCTTATTTTTGTAAATATCAATTAATTCAGCCTTGTATGCGAATTTGTATAAAGATAAAATTTAATCATATGATTTGTAAAAATGCTATTTTTAATGTTTTTTTAAATTGTGATGTTTGTGTATTGTTAATTAATAATTAATCCTTTGATGTTTTTATATTACTTTCCTTTGATGTTTTTATATTACTGTTATATATACTGTAAGTATCATTTAATTCAGTCCTCGACTGCGATTTTGATATTGAATAAAATAAAATTAAAAAATTAAAAAAATTCGGAAGAGTAGAGGGTTACCCCGATAATGTGGTTCATTTCAGCCCCTGTCGTTGTAGAATGATGTGAACATGTAGCCACAATTAGCACCACTTTACGGGGGCTAGGTAGTAACGGACCTTAAGCAATTCACCACAATGGCCGGTGCTGCGAGTTTTAAGTTATTCTCCTACCTTTACCGTTAAATGTATATTGTAATTGGCGAATATAACTAATTAATATCAACCTAATTACTTAAAAATTATCTGGTTTGTGAAAATGTGCTGTATTCCTGGCTTAAGATCCTTCTTGTTGTGTCCACACACTTGCTAGATTCTTTGTTTCAGTCAGAGTTGGACACAGTTTCTAGCACAATCATTGTACTTGTAACAGAAATATCAGTTAATGGTGATACAAGTAGATTTCTACTTGATCTCCTGTGTGATGGTTGTAGAATTAGCGTTATCCGGGGCCACGTCGAGAACGCTTTAACCATCATCCCAATGGCTTAAGAAAAAAAGGAAATAGAAATAATAATACTTACAGAATGTATTATATACATGTAATTTGGTTACAGTTTTTTTTTTATTTACTCAAGGAGTCTGTAATAAATTTGTGGATTAATGGAGGAGTCCAGTACTCTAAGATTGTTCTCGGTATAGCCACCTTTGCTCAGACATTTACTTTAGCGAATTCAAGCGAGTCGTATGTCGGTGCGCCTACAATTGGACTTGGTAATCCTGGACCGGTTGTAAATGAACCAGGATTGCTATCTTATTATGAAGTAAGTTTCTTAAATTCCTTAAATGAGTTATTGACAATGATTCGGTTGTTACACAATCAATAATATAAACATTATAAAGAGTATATAATGCCAAAATAATCTAGCACGCTATAAATAATATTAAAATACAGACGAAATGAGGGGAATTCCCTTTGCCATGACGAGTATTGATACTAATAATATTCTTTTTTCTAATCTGGTTGGGATCAATAAGTCTTTATTATCACGCAATAACACACTTTGCATGTAATTATGTGTTGCCAAATCAGCATCACCGAAAGCTGTCGGCGAGCGTGCAGCGATTGTACTGAAACCAAACTTAACCTACCTTTATGATATTAGATAGATCTATATGTATGTCCATAGAGGGGATAATATATTTCTTCAATGGTATATCAATGTTTTCTGTATACACCTATATTCTCTTAATAATTTCTGTTAGTAACGAAAACAAATATCGAATGATTTATTTGTTTAGGCCCTAATCATTCTTAGGTATGTATGCTTCTTAACGATAGTGACATTTACTTTGACGATGAACAAATGGCGACGTATGCGGTTCTGGGAGATCAGTGGATTTCATTTGACGATCCTAAGAGCGTTGAAGAAAAGGTAGACTGTCAATAATATAATTTTTATTCATTGTTGAACTTAAGTTCAGAGTTCCGCCAACTTTAAACAACGAGTATAGAACTTCAAGAGGTCCGGCTCTCGTGGTTTTGTTGGAACGTAATCCTATCGCAAAAAGTACTACCACGAAGGGGCGTGTCCTTAAAGAGTTTCGAGCGAACTCTATTCAAATTCTAATAGCCCCCCCCCCTATCTCGTGGCAGTACATTTTTTAATGTTCTATTGCGTGCATACAAAATCAGGGCAGTCGGACCTCCACTGATGCCCCACTTAGATTTAGAGGATTCGAAATTGAGGTGTAACCCAGGGACGTTTTATGCACAGTGCATAAGCTGGAATGAGCTAGGCTTACATCGAGTTTGTTTAGTTGAACATCCTGGTTATATTTAATATTATTGCAAAATAACACGTATTCATGTATATTAATGAAGATAATAATAGTGACAGAGCTAGTTGATTTATGTCAAGTCCGTGACCGACAGGTTTGTCGCGACCCACAATTATTTGGACGTTCCTCCCTTTAGCTGGAATTCTCTTGTTCATGATTATAAAACCAGGAATGGCACCTGGATTTGTCCCGGTCTCCTGCGAGAGCATGTGGGTGGCCAGGGGCTGGCCAGAACCATTAGAAAGAAATCAATGGGAAGAAGCCCCAAAATATTTAACAACATAGGAAAGGCATTTAAGCGATTATTGAGTCCAAGAAGTTTTAGCAATTACATAACAATGTTTTTTTTTCTCCGAGGTGGCGGGTTGGGGAGGCATCTTTCCCTGATGCCTAGCTCCAGACCTCAATAGCGCCACTCCTGAAATAAAATGTACTAAACAAGGACTACCTTGTCTTATATCACAGATTGAATGGGTTAAGCAGAACGGATTCGCAGGAGTTGCTATTTGGTCGATGCCACTAGATGATTTTACAGGTAGCTCTTGCCACGACGGAGAATTGCCTTTGAGCAGCACCGCCGTGGATACACTGTTCACAGGTATAAGTCTGAAAATACGGTATGTAGGTCTATTCTGTA
>NW_022753199.1:428922-435133 GCF_011630105.1 Anneissia japonica
GTCTATCTATATAGGCTCGTTGACACTTATAAATGGTTATTCAAATCGAGAAGGAAATATTATAGTGAGGCAGAATGGAACCTGGGGTTACGTATGTAATGAAATCTGGACTCAAGAAAACGCGAACGTTGCTTGTAAACAGCTAGGGTATACGGCCTCCGAATCGATTGGTTCTGTTCCGGTTTTTGAGAAATTAACAGGCCTTTACTACCCGGTGATTATGAATGATATCAATTGTGATGGCACAGAAACGAGGCTTGATCAGTGCGCATGGTCAGAGGCGACGAATCACAGTTGTCATCCAGTTTCCTTACGTTGCAAAAGTAAGTTGACAAGATGATCTACATTTTATTATAGGCTGTGTTGGAATTTTCAGCAAGACGTTGGTTGGACCAATAAGCAACTGTATCATGTAGATAGAAATAGTTTTACGTTTTTAATTGTATAAGCTCAGTAGTGTATCTAACGAGGGTGGGCGGGGACACGAGCGTACATACCCTATAGAAAAAAAATTATCAGGTAAAAAATGTTTTATTATTATATATACTTTATTCCAAAATACAAATAAATTTGTTTCTTGATAAGTTACAGCTATAGAGTTTGACTTAATTTGTTTTTTTAAAGCAAAGCAACGTTTTAACTTTGAATATTTTCTAGGATAAAATAGATATAAAATACTTCTTATATAAAACTATATTCTGTAACAGACCCTCGACCCATCATGAAATTCCATTATAATTTTTTTTAGCTAGTGATCTTAATCTGTACAAGTCATCTAACGTATTAAATTTAAGCCCTTTAGAATCAATATCTTTCTTTTTAATTGTAACAATAAAGTAAATTTTGAAAGGCCTTTGTATTTAATAGCAAAAGCCAAGGAACTAAATCATGATAATTCGTTCGAAATTAGTTTTGGTTAATATGTAACAGAGATGTCACTGTTGATGAACTATTAAGGTGGGGAGGGGGATAAAGTTTGTTTTGACCACCTCAAATCAACCTTTGAACCGAGTTGATTATTAGCCTATATTTGTATGTAGGCGATGTACGATTTAGAGAAATTGAAAACGAAAGCCACCGATTGCTGGAAATATACTGGAATGGTAACTGGGGGTCAGTCTGCTCCACGGGATGGACTAGCTTTAATGCAGACGTGGTTTGTAGGATGCTTGGCTTCCTAGGCTCTGATTTAAACGACTGCTGTTCTTCGAATCCAATCACAAAAAACTCCATATACGTGGCGGATGTCAAATGTGATGGCAATGAAGACCATATTAAGAGTTGTCCACATGCTATTACTAGCGTGTGTGAGAGCAATAAAGTCGTCGGAGTTAAATGCATTATAGGTGAGTGAAGTTATTTATTTACATAGACATACAGTATTTCAGACAGACCTTTTATTTTATTTTAAATTAATAACCAACATTATTATTTTTAATTATTATTCAGTAGGCCCCTATTAGTTGTTATCACCAGTATTCATTGTCCAATATTTTAAAATGTTTTATGAAGACTTTAAGTACAAGTTTTAAAATATAAAAATGACTGCGAAATAAACAAATAAATAAGTTTTTGAAGGCAGGTCTTGCACCTTAAATTACCAATGATGGATGTTTACTGTTCATGGCGGTCTTTGTTACTTTTATGATTTATTTTCAGTTCTTTTTTCCCTATTTCCTCACTTTTCTGTTTATGTTAAGCGATATATAAATGTAACATTATAATAATTATTATAATTATAATTATTATTATTATTATTATTATTATTATTATTATTATTATTATTATTATTATTGATAACAAAATACAGATGAATGTGAATTTGGATGGTCTTATATTGGAGGAAAATGTGTTTATATTTCTTCACCGACGAATGACATATTTCTTAACTGGACGGATTCGATGAATTCGTGTTCTGAGGATGATGCTGAATTGATGATAATCAGAAATGAGAATGAACTAGAAGAACTTTATAATAAAATCGTGTATTTTTGGATTGGCCTAAATGATGAAGTAAGTTATTAACAACAATGTTTTAATTTTTTGTGACGTGGTTATGTTATATATAATAACAAGCCTAATACAAAACAATCTACAACACGCTTTATATAGGCCCATACAAAGAAAGAGGAAAAGAAAGAAGGGATAAATGCTCTATTCTTTAATCAACACCTCTATGACCCGACTTTTCAAAACCCATAAGTGCCCAGGCGATTATTGAATCATTGTAAGGTCGTGTGTCTACCTATCTCCGAACATGAGATAGACGTGGGAGAGGAAACTGCTGCTAAACAAAATAATCATCAATATTCCTATTTTTTCAAATGAAAAATTCAATAAACTAAACATTTAACATTTCACAGATTGAAGAAAACGTATTCCGATGGGAAGACGGTACAATCAGTACATACGATAACTGGCTTTCAGGCGAGCCTAACAATTTAGGTATGACGATATTATATTTTCATAAGTAAATGTAAGGTTTTTTTTTAAACAAAATAATGATATTTATTGCTTTCTTAAATGAAACCTCGTGGCAGTTCCTTTACTGCAAAACTGGTCAGTTCGTATTTTTAAATAAATTTAATTACCATCTCTTTGAAAGTCCGATAATTGAAACTGTTGTCTCTTCGAGTTTAAACTAATCGTTAATATTTCAAAGCAGGTAAAATACATTTCTCTCTGGGCCCTTTGTGCAAACAAAATGTAGGCCTATTGTACTTGGAACAACTACTCTATTGTCTACAAGTGAAAGATCCAAGAATCCAAAATAAAGGTCCACGATTGTTGGAACTGAGGTATGAAATGAGATGGTAACCTGAGTAGCCGGAAATGGCACACCACACTTAACATTTGAATATATTTTTCTTTTATTTTTTATTTTCGTTTAATCTTCCAAAATGTATGGGGTCCGGACTGCTTGACTCAAATTGAATCCGCCAAAAACAGTACTCTGAATTTAGCTTGTTAATTCTTGGCAGTAAATATCATTTGTACCTTATTTTTTTCTTTTCATAACTCCGGCTACATGTTCTAAAACAGGCTGTAATAGAAATTGCATAGATGCTAATTGTGTTGCCATGGAGAATAAAGAAGGATTCTGGGTTGACGAAAAATGTACTAGGAGAAATCGATTTGTTTGTAAATCAAAAGGTAACGCATATTTGTATTTTAAGAGTTCTGTTTAGTAATTATTAATCAACAACAACAACAACAACAGCAGCAGCAGCAACAGCAACAACAAAAACAACAACAGCAACAATAACAACAATAATAATAATAATAATAATAATATTATTATTATTACTATTATTATTATTGTTATTATTATTATTTGTGTTACTATTGGTGATACTATTACTATTAATAATATTCTTATCCGTATTGTTATTATTTTTTTATTAGATATCATTATTATTCATTATATACTATTGATCATCAAGTCATATTAGTTGAATAATTCCACACTAGTGTATCATACCTGTTTATTTTCTTTCAAATTTAGATAGCATATTTAATGGCACAAGTAACTGCAAAACAAATTATAATGGTTACTGTTATATGGCGTCAAGAGTTGAGTTATCGTGGCATGATGCGAGGAAGTATTGTAACAAACGCAACGCTACACTAAGTAGTGTCAACGATTTTGAAGAAGCATTATGGCTAGTTGAATTAATGAAGCGAAGAACTGATTATTGGACTGCTGTAAATGATATTGTAAGTATCTAGTGGTACAGAGTTTAATTGTTATGATTATTTTCAGAAAATGTTTTTAGCATTTTTACACATACTGTAGAAATTTTAGACAGACACTTTCTGCCTTCTTCAGCCAACTCTTGTTAAATGATGTTTTACCGTCTGTGATCTTTAATTAGTTTACATTGCACATCAACATAGATGAATTATTATCAATGTTATGATTATTGTTTATGCTATGATATATAAACAACAGACGATGTAATTCATATGCCACAATGTATTTAAAATAGATGCTCACGAACGTTAACGACCATAGGTCTTTCTCAAGTGATACATAATACAAGGTGACTAGAATATTTAAATAATAAATTTTTTTTTGCAAAAAATATATGTTTGGAGATTTTATATGACCGGAAAGGAATGCAAGAAAAGAAAGAGGGAAGAAGGAGGAGAAGGATGGGAAAGAGAATGTTTATCCAGTCCCCGACCAAGTTACATTTTCTCGAAATTCACATTGGCGGATCTGGGGAAGGGGTTCATGGGTTCTGACCACTCCCTTAGGCAACAAATAAAAGAAAAAAAAAAAAGAATTCTAGACCTACCTTTTCAGAACCCGTGAGCTGATTTTTTTTTTTTTTTATATTGCAATAAGAAAATTAGAATTTTGAAGAACATAAATGTCATTAAAACACACTTCAAATGTCGGGAAAGCTCATTTCCCGCCATCTAGGAATAACAATTTTCCCGGGGGAGAACCCCCGGTCACCCTTTTTTTGGGGGAGGGGATTTATCGATTCATGAAAAAAAGAAACGCATGCAACTACTCATTTATACATACATAAGGCCTATCTACTGTAATAACAATGGGATAAATTTACCTGACCGTTTTCAAGAGGGGAAAACCTTGAATTTTGAAGAACTTAAATTAAAGTCGCTATAAGATACTTCAGAAGACGGGAAAGCGCATTTCTCACCATTCAGAAATCAACATTTATCCAGGGAGAACCTGAACCTAATTTTTCTCTTTGGGTTCATTGGTTCATCATAGTAATTTTCAAGAGGGGAAATCCTTTGATTCTGAAGAACTTAAAAGTAATTAAGACACCTCAGAAGTCGGAAAAGCTCATTTCCTGCCAACTATGAATCAACATTTTCTAGGGGGAGAGCCCCCGGAACACCTCTTTTATTTGGAGCTTATCGATTAATTGAAAAAAGAATACGTATGCAACTACTAAAGTCGAAAAAGGTCATTTCCCGCCATCTAGAAATTAAAGTTTTTGCCGGGGGAGGACCTCCGGATACCTTTTCGTTTTGAGAAAAATGTTGACCCCCACCCCTGCCATCCATGTGGGCTTGAGTTAGAAAAGTTTCGACGGGCCTTCGATAGCTAACTTCGTCATCGACCACCGTGGAAGGAGGTGGACGACAACGTGGACGTGTACGATTATCCCCGCTTCGTCGTGGACAGGAACGTGGACAGTTCGTGGATAGGAAGTTGCGAGGAAGACTTTTGCCTTTGGTGCTGCGCCGATTGGTACTAGGAAGGGAAGCGCACCTAGAACATTCGGCAGCCTACAAGCGAGCCGCAAACGAGTGCACGGGTTGCTTGGCCATCTCGAAACGAGCCGAACTGTACAATTACGTCCCGGACGGTGGTCAAAGTCAGCTGGAACGACTTAAACGATGCGCCGAGGAGGTTGGGGCTCGCGTCCTGTACGGAGACACGGACTTCCTGTTCGTCGGCAGCGTCGATGCTGGTGACAAGAGTGAGTTAGAACGCCGGTTTGCCGACGTGGTCGGACACGGTTGCTGAAAGCGCTTCTCGTTCAGAGGAACGGTTTCCAGGATTCTGTTTACCGAGAAAAAGAAACGCTACGCGTGTTTGCAAGAAGACGGCACGGTGACGACGCCCGGCATATTCACTGCGAGGGCGGACGTCGAACCCATGTTGGTCGAGCTGGACAAGATGGCAACGCGACCAGTGTCGAGCCGTAAATCTCTGCATCGACACATTCGAACGCTGCGTACGCAAACTGTGAATTTGTGAAAACAATGTCAGGAACCAAAAATATGTAAAAAAAAAAAAAAAAAAAAAACCTAATTTATAGCTTCCGTACGTGCTGCGCGCATAAAAATTCGCACGCGTAGTGGAAATTAAAAAAAAAATTTAAATGCTCAAAATGGCCTGAAACTTGCTCTAATTTAGTCAAAACGTGATTTTGAGAATTTTGAAATTTTGACACAAACGTTATGACGCGCACGTGAGCTATTTCGGTAGGTGACATTCAACCTTGACCTGAGTTGATGCCATCTGAATATGATTCATTAATGACAATTGGTAAGGACGATATGATAAATATTGTAAAAACAAAAAATTGCGCGTACATGACGTCACGCATGACTGAGGACGTTGAAAACCTTCTCCGTTTTAGTTTTTAGTTTCAGCATGTTCAACATCCAGAGATCGATCGTGTTTACGTTCTGGAGACCACTACGAGTAAATACCATGTTT
>NW_022753199.1:435241-441363 GCF_011630105.1 Anneissia japonica
TATATGGTCTGATCATACGATGCGCAGGGCTAAGTACTCAACCTCGCCAAGGCTCGGGCCTTCACCAAGGCCCGGGCCCAGACTCAGCGTAGGGTTACCGGCGTATAACCGACAAGAAGCCTCGTCGACCCCGGAACCCGTCAGGGAGAGAGTCAGGTGATTATATTTTGCCTGTGATTAGAATATATTTGGTTCAATTGTACGTATAGTACTGGTGTTATTACCTGCAAAAGCAATCAATGAGGATACATTGGCCTATTTATTGTGTTATTGTACAGCGTAATTGCTTTTTTTTTTGCCTTATTTTTAAAAATAATTTCTAGTGATTTTAATGAACATTTAGTATTAACTTAAATTACTTTATATTTCATATAAAATCTTGTTAAAATATATTATAAAATATGCAAATGATGAATATGAAACAATTGGAAATGTCTAGGGGCGTTTCTAACTAAGCTTCAAACCAAATGAAAAGCGCGACTTTGAATAATAAAAAATAGAAATCAATTTTTTAAAGCAGCTGAATGTGCCACCAGAACACAAAACTTTTACGTTTTTTTGCAGAAAATTTTCCGCTTTTAAAAGTTTAAATTTCAGAATCGACATATTACTGTATTTTTTGTTCATATTTACCAACCTTAAAGATTTAAAATGCGTGAGTACACCAGTTTGTGGAGGGGGGGGGGTGCATGGCCTGGGGTCCAGAGGCAGGGCCCTGAGGATCTGAGCATTTAAAGCTGTTTTAAATCTATTTCATGGAGCATTTGTTGACAATACCAGGTACAAAAATATTTTTAATATAGACACATACAATTTGAGTTTCAATAAAGGGCCTACCTTATGTTTAATTTGAGCACCCGAACTATGTAGGCCTACACAAACATTTCATTACTTAAACAAACAAAAAATGAATGGGCATACTGATTAATGTTTAGTAGCGCGTCAGTGAATTAGGTTCACGTAAATACTGTCTAATGACTCAAGTTTAAACTGCATGACCGTTCCTATATTTTTAATAAAACTAATTTCTTCAAATGTTAAATAGATTTTCCCCTGAATTTGTTACAGTTCGTTATCACGCATAGTCCTGTGCTAAATGTGTGACAAATTTATGATCACGCATGTGTTTCTGCAAAATGCGTATTTCAACCAAAATCACTTTGAAATGCGGGATGTTGGTACTATGTTTGTTTTCTCTCCAACTTTTATGGGGTCCTTGTATAAGGGCTTAAACCCCCTCCCCCCGCACACCGAACAGGTCAAACCCCCTTCGGACAGAGCTTGTCGGGCAGTCGTACTAAAAAAATATAAAAATAGGCCTACGCCAAGTCAACACGTCTGTCACAGTCGGAGAGTGACATTTCTGGCCATCCAGAGGTTACTATGATATTTTCCTGACACAAACTCACACCTTGATAGCACTTGCAGTACCCGCTGCTACTTGGGGATCTTATTCATCACTAACCACCAAGCGCAAGCTCGGTGGTCTAGTGGTTGAGACACCAGGCTGTTACCAGGTGATCGTGGGTTCGATTCCCACCTGATCACTTGTAATTTTTTTTCACCAGTATTTAGGGATGTACCGAGTATTCAATACGATAACACGTCAGGTAGAGCAAAACATCACTCCTGTAAATTACTACACTGTTGTAAGAAAATAATTACCAGTCATTTTTTGGTATTTCTATAACTTTCAATTCTCAATTTTTTGTTAATACCACAGTTCTAGGTTTGAATGACAAATACTGTGCATACCAATGGCTTAATTTTTATTTTGGAAAGTTCAGAACAATAGCTTTAATTTTGAGTATTGGATTATAGCTGAATTTGCTAATTTTTTGATCGAAAATTTTGTTATCATAAGATGTATGTAAGATTTCAGAAAGGATCCCCTTTCATTTTTAGGAAAAATGTTAACCCCCACCCCCTAAGTTTGATTCCAGATCTGCATGATTCATATTCCCATTCATCTTATAAGTGGGCCCCTCCACTTCGAAAAATGTTCCGCCGGCCCTGTAATTGACTTCCAAGTAATCATTTCGTATTTGTAATTTGGTTAACTTTATTCAGATTAGTTGATCCGTTTTTAAGATATCTGGTCTGCAGCGTTTCTCGTTAAATGCTCCTTATATCTACACTCTTCTCCAGATTGTCAACCAAAATTTAATTATTTTTTCCGGAAAACCACTGAAAGCCTTCAATCATCGCTCCTTGGACTATTGCAAACCATTCTAAAAATGTTCATTCAGATACATCGATCAGTTTTTGAGATACGGTATTCAGGTCTACGTGAGCACTTCAATTTACCCCAAATGCATACCTAAATCTAGATCGTCACCAAATATCAGTGGAGAAGCGGAGGTGTTATTCAAATTTTAGTCTAATACTGTACCTTTAAAATGAAAACAAATATGTTTTTATGCTCTCCCTAATTAGACAAAGTAACGAAAACATATGCATTAAAGTATTATTATTTAGAACTACAAATAATTGTAAGAACACTGAATAATATAGAAGTGTGTGATATTATATATATCGTTTAATGTACCAATTAATTTGCTGATATGACGTTGCATTTTACAGAATGAGGAGAGTGTGTATAGAGGAAATAATAACGTGCAAATAGAATATCTCAAATGGGCTAGTGACCAACCAGACGACAAAGGTAGACCTATAGAAAGCTTAGAAACCAATATATTATATATGAGTATTTTATATTTCAGAAATAGCTTATAAATATGATCGTAGTCTTATTATTCAATAATATAGATTGAATATTAATGGAAAAGTAAACTTACAAGAATTGTATGATATTGTAGCGACGAAACTATTAGCCTATAATAATAATAACAACAACAACAGCAATTTGGACTTATGTCTGGTAAACAGAGTAGGGCTTTAACTCATTGACAAAAAGAGAACTGTTGAATTTCTAGAATCTAAAAAAAAAAAAGAAAACTATGAAGTTAGTAAGGTAATTTAAAAAAAAAAATATTTACTAGGAATTATATAATAATAATAATAATAATAATAATAATAATAATAATAATAATAATAATAATAATAATAATAATAATAATAATAAGAGCGTAATAACATTTCTGCAGTGGCGTAACGGCTATGAGCTGTCACTGGCTAAGGCCAGCCAGCAAATTCAATTTTTTTTTAAACAAACAAATAACCAATGCCCCTTTCAAAGCTGAAGTCAAGTGAGATTGGGGCATATTTTATTATCACTCTCCAGTCTATATATCGATAAAAACCTTTAACGTTATAGTTAAAATAAGCAAGACATTAAGACCATCAAGGACATGATACAAGAAATTAAACCTTGAGCAAAAGCATTGACATAATACTATGATACATATATTTTTGTCCATAAATATTTATTGATTTTGATTTGTCTCATTTTGTTTTTTATTTATTGTATTATTATTTTTATTAGTGATATGTAAGTTAAAATTAAGTAGGCTATGCTTTTCTTGGGTCAAATCACGATACATAAACTTAGAATTCGAATGAGTAAAAAGGTAATAAAATATGTCATAATAACAATAATAATAATAATAATAATAATAATAATAATAACAATAATAATGATAATAATAATAATAATAATAATAATAATAATAATAATAATAATAAACTTATAATTCGAATGTGTAAAAGGTAATAAAATACGTCATAATAATAATTATGATAATAATAATAACAATAATAATGATAATAATAATAATACTAATAATAATAATAATAAGTATAGGAATAATAATAATAATATTAATAATAATATTATTAATAATAATAATAATAATAAGTATTAATTTTAGTCAAACAAAATTCTTTTGTTTTATATTTAGTTTGAATAGGCTTCATCATATAAAAAAAATGTTTAAATTGTGGCACAATAAACTAAATGAAAAGGAATTTGCATTTTTCGTATAAGGTATCGATGGCAACGGTTCTGACTGTGTAATATTCTTAACCAAACTAGATGGAGAGATGGATGATATTGAGTGTCACAGACAACACGCCTGGCTTTGTGAAAGGCCCCGTAAGTATTCGATTCTAAAAACATTTCATGGTGGAATTTTGTTAACAGTTCAAGTATTATATTAGTCTGGCCATTTATGTGATAGTACATTTCATCCAATTGATAGTACAGTGAATCAGTTCACTTTAATTCAATCCCGTTCGACCAGTACCATTTTACGTACAGTACATTATAGATAGATAGATAGATAGATAGATAGACACCCTGACACGCAGAGAAACAGACCGACAGACAGGAACCACGCCTGGGCCTATAGACGAAGAATCAGAAAAGGATTTATTTGCTGTAAAACTTATTGTTTCTACTTGCTCAGCGGTATTCATACTCTTATTAATTTTGATCGTCATTGTTATTAAACGACGCAAATCAAAGCGTTCCGAACTGGCGGCGTTGGCTTACAAGAGGGATGCACGAAAAACTTCACGTAAGTAACGTAACTTCATAGCAATAATAAGCAATTATGTAGAGCTCCGCATAGTGCACTATAGGAAAATTAATATACGAAGGTTAGATTTAATACTTGAAAAAAATTCTGAATGCATTAAACCTAACCTAAGTATAATAATTTTCCATTTATTGTACGATGCATGCTCTACTAATTGCTTTATAAGTCAATCGCCGTCTTTTAATTTTAGTTTGTTTTTTTTTATAACAAACTGTTGTAGCAGTCATCGGTTGCTATAGTGAAATGATCATTTAGCTGTGATGATGATACTAATAGTAATTATAATTCAATCGTGACGTCATCACTGGAACTCCCAATATTATTTGCCTATTCCCAAGCGTAAAAAATGAGGATTTTTTTTTTTGCACACGAACCTAAACAAAATCAAGCCAAGCGCCCACTAGTAGAAAAATTAGTGGACGCTTGGGAATAGGCAAATAACATTGGGAGTTCCAGTGATGACGTCACAATTGAACTTTTGTCAACATTGTCTATCTTCAATATAACATATTGTGTTTGTGTAATATGATATTACAGATACTTACTTGCCCCACCCAATGTTACATCCAGCGGAGGATTTTAAGGACATGGAAATACACAGAAATAGAGTTACGATAAAGAAGAAAATTGGAGGTGGAGAATTCGGCAAAGTGATGATGGGATATGTTGCGGGGATACGCGGAAGTAGTGGCACCATAAAAGTAGCGATTAAGTGTTTACGCGGTACGTATAGTAGGCCAAATAGTAGGATTCGTTACTGGTCTTAACTAAAGGTGATGAGGTTATTGCTGATAATTATATTTATGATGATAACTATGATGGTGAAGAATTTGTGGTGATAATGATCGAAAACGATAACGAGGAGTTGATAATTATGACGAGTGTAATGTCGTGTTGCTGGTGGTGATGACGAAGATGATAATTGTCTGATGATAATGGTAATGATGATGATGATAATAAATGATGATGATGATGTTAATGGCGGTATTTATAATAGTGATTTTTATAATAAAATGTTGATGATCATACTTATAATGATGGGGATAATGATGAGGACAAATCTAGCTTAATGGTAATGGTTCTTTATCAATATTACAGCCCATCGAGACTTTGTGTAGGTACGGTATACTGTAAATTCTGGAATGCGCTATTTTAAATCTACTGTATTAACATTAACAATAACATTATTCTGCTGTCACTAAAGATAATTCGGCCAGTAAAGACGACTTCTTGGACGAGATTCAGTTAATGATCGAACTTGGAAAGCACCAAAATATCATAAAGTTACTTGGGTGTGTGACGGTAGACCAACCTTACATGGCTTTGTTTGAATTCATGCCGTACGGAGATCTACTGCAATTCCTTCGCAAGGCCCGAGAGGTAGGATTTTACGTGACAAGCATATTGCCATGTAATACATATTTATACCATTCTCTGGCGTAACTCAATCCCACGTTCTGTACATCAGTTTTGTGAAGAGGTGCCCTTTGCTGAATTGTCGATGCACCGTCTGGCTTCTGTTGTTGATTTATCATGTAATTTACGTCTATTCTATATAATTTACGTTTATGCATAAACAGTATATATATATATATACAAATATATATATATATATATATATAT
>NW_022753200.1:0-514 GCF_011630105.1 Anneissia japonica
TAACACGAGCAAATTAATATATTGCATATGGCATAACGATAAAAGATTTTAGTGAAAAAATTATTTGTTACAGAGTCATAATCCAAAGTAACTGTTGTCTACTATATAGTTAAAGCTTGAAAAAACATAAACCTTCGACTGATTATTAACATTGCTTTCTAAGTTTATGGAGCATAAAAACACTATATAAAAAATTGCAAATTTTTGTAGATGCGGGCTAGACTAGACCACACACACACAATAAACAAGAACAAGTGGGTATGTATATTAAAGAATAAATGTTACACTTTGAATATAATGTAAACATTCAGTAATAAATTTTGGTATAATCTCGCTTCCTATAAATAATCTTTGTCTATTCCCAAATCAATTACAATTGTGTCTGACTGTAGTAAGAAAAATACTAACATTGAGATAGCAATTTGAAAACACTCCCCCTCCCCACCGAGTTTCAATTCAACCACATGGGAAAGGGCTTACTAGAGAATCTTTTAATATCAAAAGCACAAACTGA
>NW_022753201.1:0-849 GCF_011630105.1 Anneissia japonica
GAAGTCCATCTGAAAATCGCGGACGCGTTTGTGTACTCGAAGTACGTCTGAGAATCGCGGACGCGACCACCTACTTGACGTCGGTAGGAGATCCGAGGAGGCGTCCGTGTACTCGACGTCCGTCTGAAAATCGCGGACGCGTCCGTGTACTCGAAGTCTGTATGAGAATCGCGGACGCGTCCACCTACTCGACGTCGGTAGGAGATCCGAGGAGGCGTCCGTCTGAGGATCGCGGACGCGTCCAAGACGTCTTCAATTCGCACCTTCGATGTGTTGGCGACGTCCTTCTGCAAGTCAGGTACACGACGGTGTAATTTCCGAAAATTTGTCCTGAAAAGTCCTGAAAATTCCAGACTCATCAAAATTTGTCTAAGTCCAGAAAAGTCGAAAATTTGTCTAAGTCCAGACTCTTCAAATTTTTTCTAAGTCCAGAAAAGTCGAATCTACACCGGCCTCGTACACATACTAACAAAAGAAAAATACGAGAGATTTCGTGATTTCTTTTTTTGGAATATATTTTATTTTACTAATTTTGAACAAAGTCTTTCTCGCGACAGAAAACGTGCTCCGGAACGTCCAGCATCTCGGCGAGTAGGCGCCTACCGCACGCGAACGTCATGCAAGACAGCAGCGGCATCATCGTCTCCAGATCTTGAATTCCTCTCTTGACCCATGGTTTCAACGGTATGCCGGTCTCCTTCGTCCACTGCGCGAGTACCACGGTCGTCAGGAATTCCTGCCAGGATTTCGAACACGCGTCCACGACTTGGTGTAGAGTCTTGGACGATATCGCGGTCAAGGAAATCGCCGAATGCGTGTTTGCGACGTCGGCGGGGACGGAACCGAGCA
>NW_022753202.1:0-521 GCF_011630105.1 Anneissia japonica
ATGTTATTACTGTGATTTTAATATCTCAACCAGTTTTCAACGTTTTTATTGTTGAAATAATGTTGTGTAAATAATGGGTAGGCCTACTTTGTAGAAACACATAACACATTTTCAATGTTGATTCTACATTGAAATAAAAACTATATTTAAAGTTAACGTTGGAAAAATATTGAATAAATATAGGCCTATTGCAATTGTTATGTTAAAATCGCAACCTGATTTCAAAGTTAATTCATTGTTGAAATAAAATTTGGTAAAATCTTAAACTCCGGGTTGAAAACACAACTTATTTTAAATGTTGCTTATACGTTAAAATAAAAACTATATTTTAACTTGACATTGAAAAGATGTTGAAGTAATGTTGTTACTGAAATTTTAATATCTCAACCAGAATTTTCAACATTTATTTATTGTTGAAACAACGGTGAGTAAATAATGGGTGGGTTTAACGTTGAAAAAACGTTAAATAAACAATAGGTCTTTGGTTGAAAAACATAACACATTTTTAACGTTGATTCTAC
>NW_022753203.1:0-689 GCF_011630105.1 Anneissia japonica
AACCCACAGGGGGAAAATTAGCGAAATTTTGCTCTGAAAGACCCAACAATTCAATTTCTGGACGCGGATCGGGGTAAATTGAAAAAAAAAACTATGCATTATTTTAGTCACTTCTAGTTTTGCTATAAATGTGAAAATTTACAATAAACTTAGTTAACTAGTTACTCTTTACTGTCGTTATCAAATTTGATTGAAATTATCATAATGCCAATTTCCAATATGGCGTTTGTTTTTGCGGAGAAATTGTTATTTTTGTAAGATTATTATTATTATTATTATTATTGTTATTATTATTATTATTACTATTGTTCTTAAAGTACAAAATGCAATCTCATCAAAGCAATGTACACATATAGAATATATATAAATATTATTATTTTAATAGTAGTATCATGCTTATTTATTATTGTTGAAATCATTATTACTGTATTGTATTCTTGTTATTTCAAAATTATATTTTATTGAAATGAATTACATTGTTTTACATTGTTTAGTAGTGTTATATAATAATATTATTTATAATATTTTTATTACCACTATTGATATCATTACAGTATTATCATCATCCTTATCCTATTCGTCATCGTCATAATCATTCTCATTGTTAACTAATCATCATAATCATCTGTACTGTCATCGATCGTTGTAATCATCACCATCATCATCATCATTATCACATCATACTCATC
>NW_022753204.1:0-893 GCF_011630105.1 Anneissia japonica
TAACAGTGCTCGGATAAGAACAAGAGATATTATAATCATATCAGGTAAACCACTATAATTTTGGACGAAATAAAGGAAATGAGACGAAAGTAGGCCCTATTTATTAGAATTGTAATAGCCTAAGTGTATTGCTCGAAATATTAATTAAATAAATTATCATATAGTCCCTATACTGTAAATAATCTAAAAGCATGACATTTACTTATTTACTTACAAGACAAAACAAGATCAAAACAATACAATGTAAGATACAAAAATAAGAGAAGGGATAAAAATTATCAAGTAAAAACATCAAGGTAAATTAAAGAAAATACATTTAAAGGTTTTTGAATAATACAATACATACGGTATACAGTAGTAATCATTAAATGCGAATTAATTAAATTCAATTAATTATTTACAATTCATTAAATTATTTATTGAAACAACTACAAAAAAATATTATTTAAAAGCAATTCAATGAATTGCTTTATCGTTGACGTAATCAATACAGTAAATCAGTCCATTCAGGATCTTACATAATAATTATCATCAAACGAATTCCCAGTAATTATAACACGCATGACAAATAGGCATATTTCATTCAATCTCTTTGCTGCACGCGTAATTCTTACATGTATAAACGTTGATGGACATTCTTTGTTTATTCACAGCTTCTGAATGATCAGACAAACACATTCCTTAGCTTTGATATCATTCTAGTATTAGTAATTGAAAAATCGTGACTAATTATTAACCAATTGAACGATCAATGAATGTGACAGAACTGCGTCGTCTGTAAAGTGACCACAGTAATGTATGTAAATTCCAATTCTAATTTTAGATACGAGCAATTAACCACACTAACCGGTATGCGCCTAATGCATTATTATTATTATTATTATTATTATTAT
>NW_022753205.1:0-695 GCF_011630105.1 Anneissia japonica
GCAAGCGTCGCGCCTGTTCGCCACGTGACGAACGTACTCCCTCGAGTCGAGGAACATTAGCGTCGCGTTCGCTTAACGTGTGCACGTCCGAGATGAACGTTTCGCTGTCCGCGGTGATTCTTTTCACACTACTATCCATAGTTTTCCAACACCAGGGCAAGACGTACGCGCCGCGCCGTGCGTTATTGGCCACGGGCGACCTCGTCGTGTTGGCATCTGGCAAATCTATCGGAACGAAAGTGATATCGGGAGATTCGGAATACGAGTTACCTATCAGGGTAGCTAAAGTTTCTTGATGGACGCGTGGAGATCGTTCGTCGCTTCGTTACCTCCGGGTTTGCACTGTCGGAGCGTCGAACCGGTCATGATAGACGACGACATGTTCGGAGGAACGTTGGTCACGGACGGCAGGACCGAGATCGATCTTACGAAACTGGAGGGACTCGCCGCGACTACGGGAATGGCCGCACACGTCCACAAACCGAAATCCGCAAACAAGAAGATCTCCTTCAGCGTGATATTCGATAAGTCCGGAGTGCCCAGCGACGAACTGCAAGACGACGAAAAAGATCGCGTTCGCGACGACGTCCGAGAGTGCGCATTCGAAACTCCGTCCGTGCAAACCTTCAAGACAACGCTGGACGGATCGTGTTCGTTGAAAAACCTCCACCGCCGGCTCAGACGGACGCACGGCG
>NW_022753206.1:0-1930 GCF_011630105.1 Anneissia japonica
ACCCTGCGATAATTAATGAATCACACAGCATAGGACTCATTTTGGTATCTCAATCAAAAAAATCAGAATTTTATGTTTGTCACAACCTATTTTTGGGGTAAAATCTTGATTTTTTGTTAAAAATACCTAAACATACACCGCAAACTTCTAAAAACACAGTAAAAACCCAATCCAAACCCTGTGATAATGATTGGATCATGTAGTATAGGACTTAACTTCGTATCTTAGTAAATAAAAATGTAATTTTATGTTCATAACAACCCATTTTTGGGGTAAAATCTTGTTTTTTTGTTAAAAATACCTAAGAAAAACACCGCACACCTCCAAAAACACAGTGCAACCCCATCTAAACCTTGTGATAGTGATTGAATCATGTAGTATACTGTAGGACTCATTTGGTATCACATAAAAAAAAAATCATATTGTTACGTTCGTAACAACCTACTTTTTAGGGTAAAAATGCCATTTTTTGTATAAAAACATTGCAATTTTGTAATACAGTACAAAAAATGTCCTTTTTACCCCAAAAATTGGTTGTGACGAACATAAAATTAATTTTTTTTATTGACATACCAAGTTGAGTCCTATACTATGTGATTTAATCTCTTGTCACAGAGTTTGGATGGGGTTTGCACATTGTTTTGGGGGGTTTGCGTGGTTTAGCAATGTTTTCATACAAAAAATGGCTTTTTTATCCCAAAAATAGGTTGTGACGAACATAAAATTATGATTTTTTTTTTTTTGAGATACCAAATTGAGTCCTATACTATGTTATTAAATCACAATCACAGGGTTTGTATTTTAAGGTACTTTTAACAAAAAATCAAGATTTCACCCCAAAAATAGGTTGTGACAAACATAAAATTATGATTTTTTTTTATTGAGGTACTAAATTGAGTCCTATACTATGTGATTCAATCATTATCACAGGGTATGGTTGGGATTTGCGGGGTTTAGCAATACCCCTAAAAATTACCGTACATACAGTGAGTAGAAAACATAGTGAGATGGAAACAAAATGGAAACTACTATTCTGTTTACAAATTACAAAACAAAGTCCTAATTCAATGATAATAATTTACTACTAAATTAAATTCAGTGTACTGTAAAAGGTACATTTCACTGAATTTGACTAAAAACACACACACGTTCATTTTCTTTAAAATTAAAGAACAGAGTGTCTAGGACTGATGCAAATTCAAAACATTATTTAACAGTTTCAAATTTATGCTATAATTTGAAGTTGCCTCCATATAGGTCACCATACTGTAAACCATGTAAATCAGAAGTAATTAAAGTCAGACTCCGGGAGGAACTGGTGTAAAACCGGGGGAAAAGGTGTAAAAAAGGGTGGTTACACCACATTTTACCCCAGTTTTTAAATACAGTTAAACTTGCCTAAGTCGACTTTGCCTAAGTCAACTTGCCTAAGTCGACTTTGCCTAAAGTCGAATAATTTCTACGTTGATCTAATTTTACATGCCAAATTGTTGTGTTTATTCCATTATTTTATCTAAGTCGAACAATACTTCAATGGCATTTTGGATTTGTCTTAGGCAAGTTCAACTATATTCAAAAATCTGTATCTCATTTACCGTTTCCCAATATTTTGTTGTCTAAAAATCAGTTCTACAACATATCACAAAATTATTTTCCTGCAGAGCCTGGCTTTAAGATCATAAAAATAAGACATTCACTGGTACTGTATTTCTAGGCTTACACTTAAGCTCCATGTAGTTGATGGATTTTATGACTACACGTTTTTTCTAATTGTCAAATAGTACTGTAGCTGCACTACTACATTTAAATTTTGTAGTACTATACCAGGGATGTCGTTATGCAGGGCGGAGGTGGGCGGGGTCGCCCAGCCTTTACGTTTTGCGCCCATCCTAAAGCCATTTTTAAGGTCTTCCGCTCAGCCTCATACAAA
>NW_022753207.1:0-1762 GCF_011630105.1 Anneissia japonica
TTCCTCGTGGGTCAAAGTGCGGCGGATCACCTAACTCGTCCTCAGTGACGAGTTCAAATCTAGTTTTTATTCTACCTTTCTCCCCTTTTCTGTTCGCACGATATCTCAAAATTGCCACGAGTTACGCGCACGGTCGATACATCGATCATTTTTCCTTCGCCTGGAATAGTCATGGTAAGGTTTTCAACGCGCTCAGACATGCGTGACGTCATCTACGTGCAATTTTGCGTTTTTACATTATCAATCATATCAGCCTAACCAATTGCCATTTCGAAATCGTATTAAGTGAGCATTAACTTTCGGTTAATGTTGAATGTACTGTACCCTAATTTTACACGTGCGCGTATTAACGCGCGCGCACGCATCTGTCAAAATTTTAAAAAGCTCGAAATTACTTTTTGACTAAATTAGAGCACGTTTCAGGCCATTTTGAGCATTTCAAAATTTCTCATAATTTTCCACTACGCGCGCGCACTTTTACTTGCACAGTACGTATGGAAGTTAGAAATTAGGTTTTTTTTACATATTTTGGGTTCCTAACATTGTTTTCACAAATTTGCATTCTTTTCGGTCATCTTTTGGCCAATAACAATGCCGTACGTGCGCATCAAACATAGGTATCTTTGCGCGTATTTGTGCAGCTATACTGTGAAATTATGATAAAATGAGACCTATTTTTAATCAGTTATATCTCCTTAGGTTGAAAGGTGACCCAATATTTTTATTACATATTCTGAAAGCAGATAAGTTGTAAATATTATTTTATAGATCATAATGGCTAATCGGACATTGTGACGTCATCATATTGGCATCTGAATTTAAGGAAGTGAATATAGCTATGACGTCATTTTTGAAAATACGCATTTCAGCGTATCTCGCTTATCCTTGGTCGATCGTCTTCCAACTTTGAATATGTTATAGCTGAGACAATTCTCTTTTATATAATTGACCACTTTTTACATTTTGATGACGTCATCATGGTCAACAAAATTGTTTTTTCTGAACCCCTCATTTCTCTTTCTTCAAAACGTTGATGACCCCATATAATCTTAACCATTCCTCATTTCTGAATCATATTAGGTGAGCATAAGCTTCTGGTCAAGGTTGAACGTCAGGTACCTTAATTTTCCGTTCGCGCGACTTAACGTGCGCGTACGCGTGCGTCAACATTTTCATATGCATAAAACCATGTATATTTTTAATCAATTATAGCTCCATAGGATGAAAGGTGACCCCCAATTTTTATTACATATTCTGAAAGCACATGAGTTGTAGATACGATTTTATAGGTCATATTGGCTGATCGGACATTGTGACGTCATCATATTGCCATTTGAAATAAGAAAAAATTGAATTTTTATTTATGACGTTATTACTCTTTATACTCCTTTTAACGTACTCGCTTATCTTGATTGATTGTCCCCCACCTGATTTTATAGATCATAATGGCTGATCGGACATTGTGACGTCATCATATTGGCATCTGAATTGAAGGAAGTGAATTATAGCTATGACGTCATTTTTGAAAATACGCATTTGAGCGTATCTCGCTTATCCTTAATCGATCGTCTTCCAACTTTGAGTATGTTATAGCTGAGACAATTCTATTTCATATAATTGACTTCTTTTTACATTTTGATGACGTCAACATGGTCAAAAAAATCGTTTTTTTCTGACCCCTTCATCTTTCTTTCCTTAAAACGTTGATGAGCCCATATCATCTTAACCATTCGTCATTTCTGAATCATATTAGGTGAGCATA
>NW_022753208.1:0-520 GCF_011630105.1 Anneissia japonica
AACAGCCAGAAATAGAACCAGAGCAACACTAGTCCTTCCTCAGTGGCGAGTGAGTGAGGGTTGAAAAAGCCAGATAGTATAAAGTGAGAATTTCATGCAGGCATGATTAGAAACAATAGGCTAGGTGGGATTAGAATAAACAGCCTAAACAAGTAAACAGGAAGGCCAAAACTAAACTTTAGAGGCATGCCTCAATGAATAAGCCAAAGGATTTATCCAGAATAATTTGGAATGCCATAGGTTTAATTTAGTGTACTGGGAGAACGTTCCTAATATTGAGTCCAAATGGTGTGGTGGTTTTATGTAAAATTTCCCAGTGATTCTCTTTATCTTTGCGATTTTTGTCGCTCAAATTGGCGTTATATATAATATATATATAATATATATATACACATGTATATAGCCTTTTATATATAGCCTTATATATATATAGATATATAGATATATACCGTATATATATATGTACATACATGTGCGTGTGTTCATATATATGCATATAATATATATAGCCTTATATAGC
>NW_022753209.1:0-2238 GCF_011630105.1 Anneissia japonica
TTGTTACATATGAAAGAGAGCCTATTATGACAGCAAATATATGCGTTAATTATTATTATTATTATTATTATTATGTCAATCGTGACGACATCATATAACTCCAGCGTTATTTTGCCATGCATTAATCTTAATAATTTCCATCTAGACTAATTGCTAGATGCATCTCAACACATCTCAACACACACAGGCTATTTGTAAAATCAAGATTAGTCTATATCAATGTATTTATTATTATTCAGATAAATATTAGGCCATTGTTACATATGAAAGAGAGCCTATTATGACAGCAAATATATGCGTTAATTATTATTATTATTATGTCAATCGTGACGACATCATATAACTCCAGCGTTATTTTGCCATGCATTAATCTTAATAATTTCCATCTAGACTAATTGCTTAATATCATATTTCATTATAAATTATTATTATTTAAAGTGCATCATATTGCCATGATTCAATTAATTAAAATATTGATCCAATTTTTTATGTAGGAGATACGTACCTGGATTCGGAAGACAACTGCAGGTTGGGCAACCCTCTGTAGTTACTTCAGTTCCAAACGGGCATGGATTTCCACATTTAATTTGTGGGCAAACTAAAAATAAAACGACGATCATTTACAGTATATAAACGTGTTTTATGAAAACTTTACAGTTACAATAAATAATACAAACTGTTATCATGAATAACCATATACTACCAATGTTATATTGCATAACTTTGGTTAAGTATGGTCCAATTTTTAGATACTATCCATTATTAAGCCTATCAATGTAAAGAAAATCAAAGCAATTTAGGCTTAACATTATAATGGAATTTTAAAATCCAAAGTAATACATCCAAAACAATACAAAACAGCTAAACGATAAAATGGTTTGCACGGACAAATTCACGTTAGTAAAACAGGAAAACATGAGAGGTTAACATTTGAGAGAGGAATGTTGTCCTTCTTTAGATCACTAACTCAACATTATAATGTTGCATAGTACGGTTGAAGCATGTAAATGAATGCGATTAATCTAAAACCAGATACGTAGAGGGTATGCTTTTAATGAGGTTTTCAAACGTGACTTATATCTTTTCGAAATTTCCTTAGAGACGAAAATGTGCCCAAGACATGGTACCGGTACCGTATATATTGATTATCATTATTCCTACTCAAGCGGTTACGAATATTTGAACCTCTGGCTATAATTATGCGGATGGCTGACAATGCATATCCTCGCTGCCACTAAGGTGATCTAGATTATCAAAAGTAACATCTTTGCCGTTACCATTATTAGGTTGTTAAAATATTCACATTTTATGACACAAATGATTTACAATATATCTCGGTGTAAAAACGTGTTTATAGAACTTTGTAAAAGCAACATAATCATTTTACATTTATTTAGCAAACTGAGCAAACATTACCTGTTGGACACTCCTCGATGACATTTCCCTTAACATCGTAGAAAACTGCATCGCATCCTTTACAAAAGTTGTCTCTAGTAAATGTTTTAAAATAAACACGAGAAAAATATTTTAAAGACAATAACATCGGCATTGAAATACAGATAAACAAACTAAATGTATCAACATTAAAGGGTATATTATTATATAGGCCTACAAGTTTCTATCATACAAAATTGTTCAAAATTTGCATTCAATTAATTTGTTAAGCTTATTGATCATGAAATAGGCAGAAAAGGCTGCCGACGATAATGAGGAAATATTTTAAGCTGTTTCAACAAATTGCTACAATTTCGGTGAAGATTAATTGCCTTTCTCTGCGAAGCTGTCTACGTCTCCAACGCTAGAGATTAGACTCACCAATCAGCGACGCCGAACGCTGTCAGTGCTGATGGTGTGTAGCGATTTCATGGGAATTCGGATTTTATAAGGGCACCAAATACAAATTACTTACATGCAAAGTGATGGTTTGACGGAACAAGTTGCAAACTGACAGGGACTTTCAAAACAGTTTACAGGCACGTCGCCTTCGTCACATGGAGCTACCAATTTTTCAAAAGAATAAGTTACAATTACAGTATAATCAAAAGTAACTATATTAATGCATTTATATAAAATGTTAGGCCTAGACCTAAGAACGAGGTTATAAAAAAAAAAGAATACAGACTTTGAGAGATTGATTATAAAATATGAAAATGAAATTATTTCTGTCAACTATAAATTTTTGACATCTTACCTGGCAAACAATCACAAGTTGGACAACCATTTTCGTCTATGACGTTT
>NW_022753210.1:0-533 GCF_011630105.1 Anneissia japonica
ACATGATGTTATAAATCGTAATATACATAGTTCATCAACAAAAGCTCTTTATTAATTTGTATGAAAAAGAGGTCTCGGTAGGAATGAACAGGCAGTCTATCGCTATCTCGGCAAGAGTCATCCGTGTAGACCACAGTGGCTGGTAGGATAGTATTACGGATCTAAGACCACTTCTCTCTTCCTTCATACAACTTGAGGGCTCATACATTATGTGACGTCACTTTATCATTCTAACGCCATTGCAAATCAAAATGTTTCTAGAAGTATCACGCAATTACTGTACCGGTGTAAAGATTAAAGCTGAGACTACACCTTATATGACAGTAGAAAATCTACTTCGCACTTTCTAGTTCTTGTTTGCATTGCCGCCATCATTAATGAAAACATAAAGAAGAAGACATACCATGTTTACTGTACTAGAACAGTGTCATATTCATTCATAACGCAGCCTTTATTAAGTCTATATACACATAATTATTGTTATCGATAAACATAATAAAATCAATTGTTAATAGTATGCCAATAAAATATCA
>NW_022753211.1:0-531 GCF_011630105.1 Anneissia japonica
CGCCTTCCATTGCTGATGGAAATAGGGCCTGAGTCTTGGGCAAACTCGAGCCGGTGGCAAAGTCTGAAAAAGGGGACGCTTATTTGCGATCACCAAGGAATGAGCTTCGTAGCTATATATATGGGGGAGTGTGTCTGTGAAGAGCGACGATTAAAAACAGACGTAGTTAGCGGTGAGTCTCCCTTGGCCAACCCGATGGGCGCCCGGCGAGGTGCTCGATGGTGGTTGCGCTGTGGTGTTGGGCCTGGTGGCTTGGCGCCTACGTTTCGGCTCGGTTAGTGACGCCTCACAGGCTCTGCGACGCGGGCGCGCTCAGACAATCTGCGCTCCCGGCCGCCGGCTCCTCGAAGGTCGTCCACCGATTTAGTCGATTTGTGGCCTAGCATTGGAAGGTAGAGTTAACGATGAAAAGAGATTGGCTTGCCAGCCGTGCGCGGCTGGCCAGCCTGCTTTTCTCCCGTGGCCAATTTTTTTAGGTTGATGGAATCTAGCCCATGCACCACGTCGTTACGACAGGTGCACGACCGGTGA
>NW_022753212.1:0-1137 GCF_011630105.1 Anneissia japonica
TTTCCCCTTAACGTCGTTTTTTTTTAATTGTTCTCTAATTCCTCCATTGTCTAAGTTCCCCTTAAAGGTACAGGTAATAATAATAATTAATTAATAATAATAATAATAATAATAATAATAATAATAATAATAATAATAATAATAATCATTTTAGCATTAATTCCCTTGGCCTAAGGCTTGTAATGAAGAACCTACAGATACTATTTACTAGGCCTATAAATAATAACTAGCCAAGGGGATTATCTTTTGTGTTATTTCCCCTTAACGTCGTTTTTTAAATTGTTTTATAATTCCTCCATTGTCTAAGTTCCCCTTAACGTACAGGTAATAATAATAATACTTATTATTATTATTATCATTTCGGCATTACATGTAATTAACTTGGTCTAGCCTTCTTGTAATCAAGAACCTGCCGATTGCTATGCCTAATATTAATAAAACTAGCTCATTTTTCATTCATTTGGTGCTCTGCCATTTTGGCAGGTCTTATGGCATCCAGTATTTTATAGCTGCCTATTCTCATCTCTTCTCTTAATTTGAAAATAACTGTCACTCTGTTTCATTTGATCAGTGATGAAGAAAAACGCGCTTTTCCTTCTGTGCTTTTCCCAGAAGCGTTTTTAGTAGGCCTACTTGTAGGCCTAGGTAATTAATTATGCAAAACCCAGGCCTAACTAAAAAATTAAAATTTTCATAGTATGTAACTCAAGTTAAAATAACACCATTACTCGTGGAGCTTAATCAAATATTATATGTAATTTTAAACGACCCATTGGTATTAACATGGTAACATCAATGTATTTTAAAAAATTAGACAGCGACGTTCTCTCAGAAGTTGTTCTGTAGACGTTTATGTGTTGACCTTTTGACCTCCTGAATTCCGCAATGAGATTTTCGGGTCGATTCAGCCGAGACGGCCCGAGTGGAGTTTCATGTAAATGTTTCGTACGGAAAAAAAAATCGCACCCAGTGCAGCGCTGCGCAGCGCGGTAGAAGTACGCCCGCTATAAACTCAGTAAGCAGAAAACAAAAGCACAGTATCTTGTGGAGAACAGATAAACAGACAAACCTGCAGTGCGCGGTGCAGTACTGGGTAATAAAACATATACAAGCGTTAGTTGGCGTCCTACACTAGCT
>NW_022753213.1:0-542 GCF_011630105.1 Anneissia japonica
AACTTAAAAGGATAAAACTAAAAAAGCCCTAAAAAATACGCGCCAAGCGCGCAAAATATTTTTGTGTTTTTAATTCTAATTTTGTCGGAATTGATGAAAACTTCCTAAAATGTGCAATTTATAGAGGAAATTGTTCTACCGTAACAAGAAATGCGCGCAAAGAATTTGAGAAGTTTAGGCACTTTCAGAGGATGCATTTGTTAAGGGGTGGGAAAGATTTTCCAAAGATAGATATTTTCCCCTTGTCCCCCGGTGTTTTTAATTCTAATTTCGTTGGAATTGATCAAAACTCCCTAAGATGTGCTATTTTTAGAGAAAACTGGGACATGTTAACAAGAAATGCACGCGAAATTTGAGGTTTTTAGGCACTTTCAGGGGATGAAAGGGCATTTATAAAGGGGTGGGGAAGATTTTTCAAAGATAGATATTTTCCCCTTGTCCCCCAGTGGTTACGCCATCGGGCAGCATAGATCCAACGAGTTATGAAAGTTTTTGAAGTGGAGAAGGGGTTGCAGGGTGTTGTGAGTCTGGTCATTATGATA
>NW_022753214.1:0-876 GCF_011630105.1 Anneissia japonica
AGCGTAGGCTCCACGTATGTCTTGATAATATAAATAAAAATAAGTACGATTATACCTAGAAACATTATAGACATTTTATTAACTGAAATATTTTGAGCACTCCTCTGCTCTTCATCAGCGATAAAACGGACGTATGATTAAAAAAGCTTTACAATCTAGCAAATAAATAATTTAAGCATTAAGATAGTCATTAATGATACGCATTATTAAAGGCGGATTATATGGTGCGGTACAACAATAAAGATACAGGTAAATTAAAAAGGTATGCTAGGCCTAATGCAGGGCTAATCTGCCGAATATAGGACTATAATAATCTCAGTTACGTTATATAAATAAAAAAAAACAATAATCTTGGATAAACCCTAATCTTTATTTATGCCATCTTTGTGTATGTTTAATTTGATGATCCATTTTCATTCCCAACATCGTCTGTCGGGAAGAGATTTGAAACATGTAGCTATTAAAATGAACTTAAGTTTAATGATAGAATGGTTGGCTTGGTTGAAATGTTCGCTACAAAAAAAATAAAGCCTAATGTATTGTCTATAACAGATTTTTTTTGTTGTGATTATTACACCTGAGCAACCTGTTTCTCCCGTTCCCCGACGTACATAATATCCATACATTGGGTACACCAAATAAGATTATGGCATTAGTAGCGTTGTAGTAAATGAGGGGCGGTGGGTATATAGTTAAGTTAGAATGGCTGACGTTGACAGTGTCGTCGTTGATAAGAAGTTTGTAAATTTGCATCGTGAATTGTTAAAAGGAGATTGCCAAATTTAGGGGTGATGGGGGTAGTGAATTAAGGATAGAAGGTTGTCGGTTTAGGGCAGTATTAGAGGCAGTGGCGTAGAAAAATATTTTTCATTGGGG
>NW_022753215.1:0-641 GCF_011630105.1 Anneissia japonica
GGCCAGGCAAATTTTTATACGGCCAGATTTGAGGAATCTAGCCGTCAAAAAGGCCAAATGGCAACCCTGGTTTGTGTGTCGTGGTCGTATCAAAGAGTATAAAACTGCAAGAGGTCCGACTGCCCTTATTTTGTATACAGGCAATGGAACGTTAAAAAGTACTCCCACGAAGGGGCGTGTCCTTCATATGAACGTAAAAGGCGTTCGCATCGAGCGCGTGCTGCGTTTCGAATATTAGCATACATTCTATAGACACGCAGCACGCGTTCGATATGAACGCACTTTACCTTCTTTTAAAGGCCACGCCCCTTTTGGGTAGTACTTTTTGAAATAGGATTGCGTTCCAAAGAATCCCCGGCAGTCGGACCTCTTGCAGTTTTATACTCTTTGGTCGTACCTGGTACCTGGCTATAGTTGGCTATAGGCGGCAGCAAAATGAAGATTTCGTCATACACAACGGCGGTACGACCCGACCAACAATTTCTGCTCTGCTCTCACGGGCAGGCCGAAAAGTGGGGTGCAGGTCAACTCGGCCACAAGTCAACTCGGCCACAGTCAACTCGGCCACAAGTCAACTCGGCCACAAGTCAACTCGGCCACAAATCAACTCGGCCACAAAAATTTCGGCTTCTGCCAACTCG
>NW_022753215.1:691-898 GCF_011630105.1 Anneissia japonica
CCACACGTTATTTAATGTAAATCTAAGTTTTTGCATCCTTTTTCTTCAATATATGATTGAAATAAAGTACACAATATGTTTTAGTAAAACAGGACCAACAAAAGAGATTTGAATGCTATTGCCTATGAATTAAAAAGAGTTGTTTATTAATGTGTTCGTCTTCTGTTTACACACAACATTCTACTTCAAAAATAATATTAAACAACA
>NW_022753216.1:0-967 GCF_011630105.1 Anneissia japonica
ATGTATTTAATCTTGAATGTTCTAATGTTTCTTAATTTATTTTTAAAAAAAATATTTTAAATAGAAAATAATTTGTTTCTGTATTAGTTTCAACTAAAGAAGTTTCTGTAATATGGGAGAAATTGGTTTTTGTTTTTGTTTTGTTGTTGTTGTTGTTGTTTTCAAAATGTCTATCTACTTTTAAATTTTGATTTTTAATTGTGTATAGAAGATGAATGTGCATGTTTTTTTGTACGCAAGCTTGTCTTTGAGTTGGGTTAACTCACTGAAATCTAAAAAAAATAATCTGCTATCAAAAAACTCCAAATATGAAGTTAGTTCTGGCTATATCTGCAAAAGCCTGGGAAGATTTTAAAATTTAGTAGACTCAAAGTCGAGGTGGTTTGAGGCTTTACTTTACAGAATATAGCACTATTACGGTAGCTACTTGCCACCTGCTAATTTTCCCCACTGATTTTTTTCTACCTGGAGAGTTATTCCAGGCCCAGGCTATTCCCCCCCCCTCCATTTTTTCGATGCATTGTTCCTCCTAGTTTTCCTATTGATTTTTTTTTTCCATCAGGTTATTTTCATTATACTTTATAAGAGAGAACATATTTTTTTTTATTTTGTGTTTTCAATCAATCAATTATTGTCTAGTCATTGTAAGGTTACACTAAAAAGGTGTGCCGATGATACAAAAGCGTTATTCAATCAATTGACTGATTGACTATTGATGCATTCGCAATAACGTATTGATGAAGCCTAAATAAACATTGTAGAAACGTTTTGAAAGTTTAAATCCGGTTTTACATAAGAAATGCAGGAAAGAAAACAGGATATCTTTATAACATGTTTCCTCTTTTGGAATTTCGATATCACACCTTTTTCCTAGTAGTTCTATATACCCATATTTCATCCACAAAAAACACTCTATTCTCTGTACTTCTACAGTACTTCGGAGGTCAATGCCCATTAGTGATTATTC
>NW_022753217.1:0-1403 GCF_011630105.1 Anneissia japonica
CTTAAGCACTGTACTGTAAAAAGATACACGATTTTGGGTATAGAGTATCAATGATACGAAGTTCCCATTCACCATGCATTATAATTATTTAGTTCATATAGGGTAGTTCCAAGTGATTAGCTTCCCACTCTTTAAGCTTCATAACACATTCAGTGGCACATTCAGGAATTTGAAATAGAGGGGACCCAGAGAGGAAATTCACCAATGGAGAGGCTAGACCAACTCAGTCTCACCATGGTTGGAGGCGGAGGTAAGAAAATTTATGATTATGGTACTTCTTGATGGCCGGAAATGTCACTTTCAGACCTTATAGCTTGATTACAATTTTCCTCTTTTTCCCCCTTTTTTTTAATAATTTTCGAAACATTTTTTTTGGGGGGTGGGGGGTCTGGGCCAGCTCAACCCCTCTCTTGAATCTGCTACTGATATTTGGTTGTAATAGATCCCCAGCCTCGTAAAGAGAATCATGGTTACAGATCATCAAGGGTCACAAAGCATCAACTTTCCACTCCTAAGCATCAAGGGAGACTTGGTTTGTAAGCATTGATAGTCCCAAATGATCAACTTTGTGAATGGATACTTAAATTTATGACATAAAAATTTAGTTTATTATATCGTATTATTTTGACATAGTGGGAACACTCTTTATAATAAAATTAGCATCCATTAAGTTAATTCGAGAATGATTAACACAACATAAAACACAACTAAGAATTACAGTAATATCTCCAAATTATGAACTCTTGATATTACAAATTTGATTTGCTGCGATGATGTCATTACAAACAAACTACAGAAACACTTAAAATTGAACCCTCTGAATTACAGATTTACTTGATTACCTACTCTATTACGAACTCTGAGGGGTACGTAATTGGGAGATTTTACTTGTACCATTATATTCTGATACAATTTTATACCTAATGTTCTTCTATGGTCACTGCCGCATAGATGTAGTTTGTTTACCTTGTCATGTACCTTAGTCAGTATTGTTTGCAACCCCCATTAGATGGGGTATGCATTATAACAGAAACGAACATCATGTCATTTTAGAGTAATAGTGTATTTTTGTTTACAAGTGTCTTCTATGGTATTAGCTTCATGAAGAGTATAGAACATGGCAAAGATAATGAGCTTCTGATACATAGCTCCCCTGCCATTAGATGAGCTAGGCTATTACATAAAAAAAGACTTTATGAACATGGAATTTTAGACTTATAAGTATATCCCATAGAGACCCAATGATGTACTTTTCCTTATGTTTTTTGACTTTATTATTGTCTGGTGCTAATCTGTTTTTAAATAATAAACTAATTTTAAACATAGTATGGTGTTACCATTTCCATCTGGACACAGTAAAGTTTTGCTACTGTTGGTATAAATTTCCCATTTGTGATGAGATA
>NW_022753218.1:0-1031 GCF_011630105.1 Anneissia japonica
CGTGAAATTCCAATGTTGGTTTGACGTTACTTCTCCGACCAAATTTTGCAACCAAACACCAACGTTGTACCAACGTCAGATATCCGACCCCGACGCTTACCGACGCTTGCCAACGTTTACCAACGTTGGGCCAACGTCGCTTTGCTAGCTGGGTGGTCGTCGGAAAACACACCGCGATACAGCGGTGTAGAAGCACGGGCTGAGGCTATCGGCACTGCCGCAGTGCGAAAAAAAGCTTGCTGTTTTCTATCGGCACTGCCGCAGTGCCAAAAAGCTGCTGTTTTCTATCGGCACTGCCGCAGTGCCAAAAAGCTGCTGTTTTCTATCGGCACTACCACAGTGCGAAAAAAGCTGTTATTTTCTATCGGCATTATTGCCGCAGTGCGAAAAAAGCTCCGATTTTCTCTCGGCACTGCCGCAGTGCCAAGAAAAAAACTCCGATTTTCTCTCGGCACTGCCGCAGTGCCAAAACACTGCAGTTTTTTATCGGCACTGCCACTTGAAAAGCTGCTCTTTAATTATCAAATGGATGTTTTTATCTATAGATTATGGTATCAATAATTGGTTAGGTCTAGCCTATCCTATAATATTGTTAACATTATAATATATATGTTTTACAATTAAATTATAATTATTTCTAATTATTAAATATATACATAGCCTATATCTAGGCCCATACATAAAACAAAAAATAAAACAACAAAAATTTAAAAGTAAAATAGTAATAATAATAATAATAATAATAATAATAATAATAATAATAATATAATAACAGTGCTTGAAATGAATAAAAATTAAATCAACTTGCGTCTATGCAAAACCTGTTTTTTTTTTAATAAAGGTGTTATCTATTTTATTCTGCTGTTTTAAAAAATAATCTTATAAATTATAAGTTTATTTTCAATGATAATTTTATCCACATAATTCATGTTTTCAATATTAGTATGGTTGATAAATAATACATAAAATAATAATAATAATAATAATAATAATAATAATAATAATAATAATAATAATAATGAAGGTGCTCG
>NW_022753219.1:0-2174 GCF_011630105.1 Anneissia japonica
CAGTTTCTTGGTGTATCTTTTGCGGACTAACAGCATTGCTAGGCCCGCCCGGAACAGGATGCATGGTAAGAGTGGGAGCAGATCTCGAAATAGTGGAAAATCCCTGATCAAGTCTGCTACCCGTGTCACTCAACACTCATCATCTCCTTACCCCAAGTATGAAGATGCAGGGAGCAGAAATTACAGGGCTGCAAAATGCCAACAAGTAAGCGAACGTTACAACCGGGGTGGTAATTCCAACCCTGCTCGCAGCGCCAATGTAGTAATTATCGCCTATATACTGTGATAATTAAAGGTACCGAGTGGAGCTTACCTTTATCCAATAGGATGTATTCCTAGGCGATAGTACTCCAATTATATATATCCAAATACAACAGTACTCCAATGGTAGCACTCTTGCAAAGACCCGGACACCAGATACACCATAAAAACCTATCGTTTAGTATAGTAATGCTCTCAGCATGCATGAAGTCCGGTGTACGAGTGACTAATCTCACCAGGTACCCCTGGTCGGCTGTGCTGCACACCCGGCTGTGGGTTATGCAGATGAGCTGACCTTGAGGTCATGCCCTCCTGCATAGATCGGGGATACGAACGTACGGGGGTCGTCACTACACTAGGCCTATGCCTAACTAAATTATACGACGCTATAACATGATGTTAACATATAGGCTAGGCCTAGTCGAAATAAATTTATGATTTACATACAAGTTCTGTTCATAGCATTCATCCTCCTCCGGTGGTGGTAGGCCCTAGGCCTACTTTGTTTCTCAACTTGTCTAGGCCTAGGCTAGGCTAGTCGCCATTTCGACTTTGGCCTTCTGTTGTCTCCAGACAAGTTTCCATTATACAAAGAAAATGCATATGGTCCCCTTCTTTTTCTGTTTTGTGGAGTATTCATGACATTATTAGTAGGCCTACGTCATGGTTTCGATCTTCCTGTTTATCGATTAGACCTAGGCCTAAAGTAGTAGTATGAGAAGAAGACCAACCTCCGGCCAATGACAGTAGCGGGCTGTCGTTTTAAAAATAAAGTAATACTCTAACGGCCGTTTTCCACTAGGCCTAGGCGAATTTAATTGCGCGAATCGATTTTCCCATACGTATGCGCAATTTGAGAATCGCGTGATAAAAATTAAACTGCGCAAGCGTATGGGCGAAAAAGTTCATTCGCGCCAATAAATTCGTCTAGCAGAAGACCGCCGTAAAAGTGTAAGCTTGATCAGACCGGACCATTATATTCAAGGTTATCTTTCCCAAATTTACTCATATATGACTGTATACGGTATTCATATTTGACATAATTTTAATATGGAAAATATATCTGCGTGATAAAATAATTATTGTAATATAAAAAATACGTATTTTGCTTAGTAGAACCAGTATCAGTTGGCCGAAAGGTCCACTGATTAATCTCAGATAAGAAAGTATAATACATACTCCAAGTATTGAAATACACGCCATCGTGTTGGGATTCAATATTTCGACATTAATTATGTCATCATCAGGAATGAAAAATTTATCCATAATAGCAAGCTTATATGCACTAGTACCAAAAGCGTTTAACCAATCAAAACTAGTAGGTGACATAGCAGTGATTTAAACAAAAGATCAAAGCATTCTTACTCTAATGATCAAGATACCTACAAAAACAAAGAAAGCTCTTTTGAAGCTCTGAGCCCATTGTTAAGCAAAGGGTAGTACTAAAGTGCGAGGCAGCGAGGCAAAACGACGATTTACATCGAAATATGTGCAGAAAACAACGAAAATCCAATGTAAAAGTAATATTACGTACTATTTAATAATTATGCGTGATATTCATTGTCAAATTTGCTACTTAATTTGGTTTGCTACCACAGTGGATTTATTTTTTTCCGTCTAGGCCTAGGCTATATAGTCAGTAAAGTCGCTGATCACAGGGGCGGATCCACGATCTGCTGCGGATCCACGACCAAATTAAGTAGCAAATTTGACAATGACTATCACAAAGGGTAGTACTAAAGTGCGAGGCAGCGAGGCATGCGAGGCATGCGAGGCAGCGAGGCAAAACGACGATTTACATCGAAATATGTGCAGAAAACAACGAAAATCCAATGTAAAAGTAATATTACGTACTATTTAATAATTATGCGTGATATTCATTGTCAAATTTGCTACTTAATTTGATTTGCAAC
>NW_022753219.1:2306-7561 GCF_011630105.1 Anneissia japonica
CTGTGGTAGCAAATCAAATTAAGTAGCAATTTGACAATGACTATCACGCATAATTATTAAATAGTACGTAATATTACTTTTACATTGGATTTTTGTTGTTCTCTGCACATATTTCGATGTAAAACGATGCCTCGCATGAATCGTTGTTATGCCTCTCACTTTTGGCAATGGCAAAACGATGCCTCGCCTGAATCGTCGTTTTGCCTCGCTGCCTCGCACTTTAGTACTAGGCCTACTCGCCTTCATGCCTAAGGAAGGCTATACACTGCACTATTCTACTAGGCCCCTCAGGTCACCCATGGCATTTGGCTGGCAATGTTCGATTTTTAAATTCAATTTCTAATTAATCTAAACCAATAATCATTTCAAAAAAAGTCAAAGAAAGGACCAGGCTTAGTATTGTATTAAATAGTTTAGGAATTTGAACACAAAATTGATAAAATACTTACTTTTTATGAACAAAAACAACTCAGAGCAGGACAGCCTGTCATATGCTCTCACCCATTGTGCAAAAATGGCGCATTTTAATTATGTAACTTTTATCACGCAGTTGTCCAGAAACCTGTAAATACTGCATTCTGATTGGTCAAATAAATCCTAATTGGAATTAACACAATCCAATTGGAATTTCAAGACAATCCAATTGGATATTTCTTATCCAATTGGAATTTAAAGGCTATTCAATTGGATATTTCTTATCCAATTGGAATACTGTAAGTAAAAATTCCAATTGGATATTTATAATCCAATTGGAAATCTGTTCCAATTGGATTTGGTTTTTTTTAGTTCAATTGGTATTTGTTGGATTAAAAAAAAAAATTCAATTGGAGATTAATTGTCCAATTGGATTTTTCCAATTTCTAATTGGTCATTTGTCATCCAATTCATTCCAATTGGATTTATAAAAAAAATCCTATTGGACAATTGTTATCCAATTGATCTCAATAGGATTTTTTCCAAAATTCCAATTGGAATATTTTTTTCTTAACTGGAACCAATTGGATCCAATTCATTCCAATCAAAATCCAACTGACTCATATTGAATCCAATACGCCTTTTTCACGAATCGGTAGACATCTTGAAGTGATGACAAACATTGCGAATCAGCGGTGCGTAACCAACAGAAATAAGATAAGCTTTTGGGCGGATTTTTTGACATCATGTTATTTAAAAAATCATAACTCTATAACGGGGCGTCGTATCTAAAAAAAAATTTCCAGCAAAATGTTCTTAAAAGACTAGTCTACACCATTATATGATTGAAAAAAAATTGAAAAATTTTGTTGACCTCTGAAATCAAGATTGAAAAATAAAAGCCTATCTCAGTAGTGTATTAAAATAGGTATATGCATTACAGTGCTGTAGTACTAGTAATACTCTGAACTAGCATTGTTTTAGTTACCATATGAGAGTTTCCTGTGTTAAAAACATGATTTACTATACTATACCTATTTATAAGACATAACTTGTACTTTGTAATAAGAGAAATATGTATATTATCCCTACTTGGAACAGTAACAACTCGAAAGTCCTATGCTACTGCGAAATTGTGAAATTATTGTATGTTATATACACAAAGGAAAACTGAAGTTTAATATCTTAAACGAATTGTATGATCTTTCCCAATACCTCGTTAATTGGGAAAAAAAAGCCGGGGGGGGGAGGGTTTAAATATTTCTAATAAATTTAAGACGATATATTTCAAAATAGCAAGTTCTGAGCAGTCTCAGTTGATACCGATACACTCCATGATACAGACTGCTGTTACATTGCTTATAGTAGTAATTACCAACATGTACAGCAGCTCTCTTTTGACTTTGCAAGTAGCCTCGAAAAGAAGCCCCATCTTAAAAGGAGTCCATCTTGAACCATACAAATTTCGCAAAAAGAAGCCTGGGCCAAGGTTTTACGGTACTATAGTGAAAATGGAGAAAATTATACCATATATCAATATCAATAGTAAAAGATCATTTATGAAGCCTAGATCTTTGTCAATACCAATTGCATGAGTGCTAAATTTAAGAATTCACTGAAGTACAGCTGTCCTTCGAAAAAGGTACATTTATTTTAGTATCTTAAAATATTGTTTTGGGATTGTAAAGGAAGCGGAGTGTACTGTAGGATTCTAGCAAAGCGTATACAATAATATCACAAATACACAGACCTGTTTGATGCATTACATGTTTAATCAGTATTAAACTACCGGTACCTGTACTACATTTCTGAAAGCTAAACAAATAAACGAAGCAGCTTCTAATTGCAACGTCAAAAAACACGTTTATCTAAGATATAAATATTTAAGTAGGCCTATTAGCTTCTCTATTTATCATTGCTCTCACACCATTGTTATGCACACTGTCAGAGGCAGATCCAGGGGATCACGGGGCCTGTGCCCCACCCCTCGTCAGTCCCACTGAAAAAAAAAGAGGAAGAAAAATAAAGGAGAGGAAAAGGCAGTGTAACCATGAGTTTAGTGGCTGGTCCAGCAATGTGAGGAGAGCTTGATTTTTAACTCTCACTAATTTTGGATTTTATATTGATTGACGACGAACCCAATACAACAATGCTATATACCAGACGCTGATTTTTTTCCCACAAATTTCATAAAACAGGATATAAAAAAGGCCAAAAGAAACCCCTACACCTGTCAATTTTTGTTAATGAATAAAATTTTATAATTGCAAGTCTGAATGAGTACCGATTATGGGCATCTATAGAGGTGTCATAATCATAGTTTGCTTTGCAAATCCCAGTAGGGTCACTAAAATAAGTCTTTGATTAGACCTTTGGACACCCATGAGGGGATGGGTATCAAGGAAAGGGTAGCATAGCTCCCTTCGATAGGAATTAAATAATTTTGTCGAGGAACCCTGCTTTTTACCATCTGAGATTCATTTCCGAGCATCTAGATTCTTAAAATTTTCCCCCTACCATGATGGGGTTGAGGTATGTGTGGCCTACTCTGCCAGAATCAAGTGGGGCCTAGCCAGGCCGACCCCGCTCCCCTTAATTTTGTTCAAAACTTTTTGAAGAAAATCTAGAAAAAAAGGGAAATTTATAATCAAATTTAGATATATGATTGCCATTTCCCCATAGAGGTGTAATAATCATACACTGTTTTTTCCTCAGCCCCGATCAAAATCCATCACTGCACTTCACTCTATTTTGAGATCCTGGATCCACCACGGACTACCTATTGCTCCCCCAGGGAATTTCTGGATCCGCCCCTGACTGTCCAAAATAAGAGACCAATTGGATGATTTAATTTTTTATAGGTCAAATGTCATGATGTCATGAGGTAAGATACCATAAAGTGAAAAAAAAATGTTCATATAATAGTGTATAATTGTGTAAAATGAATACATGGTCAATATCTCTAACACTTTGGAAAATACTTTAGTGATTTTACATGTGTTTCTTAAATTTTAAGTGTAAAAACATAGTAATTACTCTCTGATACGCAACTTGTTGTATTAGTCTTTGTATGTGATGTACATTTAAAGTCTTTGATCAATTACCGGTAGTACAGTATATACTGAAACATTAGTCTTGCCATATCCGAAGTAATAGCCTATACAAAAAACAGTATCTTACCATTACTCTATTTCATTGTAATTGTTTTTTGTAAACGGAGTCAACTAGAGCCTATATGTAGTTGTAATTTAAAAATTTAAGCCCATAATGTAGCAAAAAATATGTATTGAACCGTCTAGTCTTGCCATATCCGACGTATAGGCCTACAAAAACACCATATCTTAAAATTATTCTAAAATAGTTTCTTTAAATGGAGTCAACTCTATATACTTATAATTCAAATTCTTAAAAAAGTAAAATAAAAACTAAAGCCTGTTTTTTACTAGACGAATATTCCATTAGTCGAATATAATGTACTTGCACAAATCAACAATTTTTGCCTATACGCATGCGCAGTTTAATATTAGTCTTGAGAGTCTCTTACGTATGCGTGTAACAATTGTTGTGGAAATTCGCCTAGTGGTAAACGGCCTTTAAGCCGACAAGTAGCAAAAAATATGTATTGAAACGTCTAGTCTTGCCATATCCGACTTACTATACAAAACTATCAAACCATTATTTCAAACATTTCATTGTAATAGTTATTGTAAACGGCGTCAACTATGCCTATGCTTGTACTTTAAATTCTTAAAATTTAATTTCTCAAAAACTTAAAATGAAAACTTAAGCCTGTAAGCAAAAAAAGTATGTATTGAAACGTAAGGTCTTTCCATATCCAACGTACTATAAAACACCACATCTTATCATTATTCTTAATATTTCATTGCAATAGTTTCTGTAAACAGAGCCCACTATATATACTTGTAATTTAAATTCTTGAAAACTTAATAAAAATTTAAGTCCATAAGTAGTAAAAATGTATTGAAATGTCTAGTCTTGCCATATCCGACGTACTATAAAGCTATCATACAATTATTTTAAACATTTCATGGTAGGCCTAATAGTTTCTGTAAACAGAGCCAACTATACTTGATGAATAAAAAGTAAAGATGCATTAGTCTGATACAGTATAGAACAATATAAAATAAATGACAGCAACACTTTTGAGCCTAACAATATATAACTATATATTGTTAGTCTCAAAGTGCTGCTGTCATTTACTTTATATTGTTGTTAACTATATATACTTGTAATTTAAATTCTTGAAAACTTAAAATAAAAACTTAAACCCATAAGTAGTAAAAATGTATGTATTGAAACATCTAGTCTTGCCATATCCGACGTACTATGAAATTATCATACAATTATTTTAAACATTTCATTGTAATAGTTTCTGAAAACAGAGCCAACTATATATACATGTAAATTAAATTCTTGAAAACTTAAAATGAAAACTTAAGTCCATAAGTAGGAAAAATGAATGTATTGAAACGTATAGTCTTGCCATATCCGACGTACTATGAAAATATCATAAAATTAATTTCAATATATTCTCGTTATGTAAAGGTAAATGTAGGAGAAAAAAACGCCTGTTTACACTTGCAACGATGACGATAACAAGCAAAGAGGCAATTGTTCATATTGAAATACAAGAAATAAGAACAGTTTTTACACTAGGACGATTTGATAACAATTGATAGAGTTTACATTAACAAAATATTGAAAAATCAATTCAAATGATGTCATGATATTGAAAACGATAAAATCGTCATTACTAATACGATTTTAACGTTTTTATTAATTATGACGTCATCTGGTTTTATTTGTCAAAAATACCCTTT
>NW_022753219.1:7679-11195 GCF_011630105.1 Anneissia japonica
ATATATATATATATATATATATATATATTTAATTGTAAATTGTAACCGTTTTGATCCACAACAGTAATACCGCCGTGCAAGACTAGGCTCTAGGCAGAAAATCAACAACACACCAATCACAACGAGCGTACCAGAGGCATCACCTACAGTAGTATTGATTTCAAACTGACAGGATAATTTCCGTTGTTAACTTGCATGTTTGCGTGTGTTTTAGCTTCTTTTTTGGAGGAAGCTCAACACTACTACTTTTTTTTCGGTACTGCCTAGGCCTACATCCATATCGCTCTCATTGGACTCATTTTTGAAATCGTGCTTTACTAGTCTGTTGTTGTTACAAAATCAGTACACTATGAAGAACTGTACAGTTCAGAGTGCAGTGAAACTCTGACATCAATTTGGCCAATGAAATTTCTTTTTTTCAAAATCAGTAGACTGTGGATCGGTGCGAATTAATTGTTCGTATACAGTAGTGCAACTCTGACAGCGATTTGGTCAATGAAATTGGGTATTTTCGAAATCAGTAGACTGTAGAGCAGGAATTAGGCTACTATTTCGTATACAGTTGACCGCTGTTTACAAGACGAAATTAAGTGGTCTTTTTCTTATCTAAATCATTGGATTATTATTTTTATTTGGAAATTTCAGCTGGCCAAAATGTGTAAAAAGCGGACATAAAATCGGAGTGCGGAGTTTTGCTTAAAACAAATTGGAGTGGTTGGCATGTCTGGGTAATTTGTACTTGTATTTACTTGTACTTTATTCTTATAAAAGTTTATTTTTCATTTTACATAATCATTTCATTAACTTACATATAAATAACAACTCATATATACGGAAAGTTGTATACGGAATATTGTATTAAAGCAAAGAAAATCAAAGTATGCATTAGTAACAGAAACAACAGAGGACATGCAGACTCTCGATAACCGAATACACTTGACAATAAAATGATATCCGATATTGTTCTATGTTTTGATGAATTTTCTAAGCATGATTGTTGTTTTTTAGCCTAGCGGTTTAGACAATTGCTAAGTCTTTCTAGCCCCATATGATTTAATTTAGCTTTGAAATCATGTAACGACTTATCGGTATCTGCCAGTATTAGTTCTTTTTGCAAGTCCATTATCAGTGACCATCCATCACTGTACTGACGACGAAGCCCGTAATAGAAGACAAGGTTCGTAATGTCATCGTCACAAAGTTCTTTTCCAAATGTCATCACAGACTGCCTAAATTTTGAGAACTGAGTGATCTTCATATTGTCAAGAGGTTGACATTTCGGAATGTGTTTCCTCAAATGAAGTGAATCTGTCATCTTAATGGTCTCTAGTAGAATCCTTATATCACCATCCTTCATTATTGCCCTGTCAATCAAGACTTTAAAGAGCGAAAGTGCTGTTGCCGCTTTCTCTAATGCACCAGTATTGATATGATTGCTGAGGGCTACTTTCCATTCATTCAGATCGTCACCGATGTCCTTTGAGACACGCACTAGCATCCCTCTAAAATCCCACTTCTCTAATTCAGAACCTGCAATGAAATTAGTAAGATAGCATTATGGTTATTTTTTATGAACTACATTCAAAATATTATGGCAACAACTATTCTTTGATAATGTATAATATTTATCTATGTATTTTTTTTTTTTAGTACCAAGACAGACCAAAAGAAGAAGCTTGCACGCTGAAATCATTGGTAAACAATACAAAAACAATTATACCAATATAAACAATAAAAGGATACAAACTACAACAGGGGCGGATCCAGAAATTTTTCTGATGGGTGGCCCAATAGGTAGTCCAGTGGCAGATCCAGGTTCTCAATATAGAGGGGGCCCAGGAATGGGTTTTGACAGATCGGGGCTCAGGCAAAAAAAAAAAAAAAAATTATGATTATAACACCTCTAGATGGTCGGAAATGGCAATCTCATACCTAAATTTGATTACAAATTTACACAAAATAAAAAAGTATTGACTTCCTCTCAAAGGGAGCTAAGCTACCACTCCCTTGACATCCCTCCCCTCACGGGCATCCGAAAGGGTCTAATCAATTACTTATAGCTATTTATGCCCTCGCAGTCACAAAGCAAATTATGATTATGACACCTCTAGATGCACAGTATTGGCACTCATTCAAACTTAAATTTTTAATATTTTATCCAAATGAAAAATAAAAAATAAATTGACAAATGTAGGGGTTCCTGACATTCTCGGCACCTCATCCCCCTCAAACCCCACTCATGTCCTACAGACGATGTCAATGACAAGTTATTCTGTTATGTATCAGCAAACCCCTTTATAGATCAGGATGCTATAGAGCAGAGACCCTATGGGTAGGGGCACCGAATGGTTAGTGGCGCTATGGCCCGCAGCACGAGAGCGTTATGCCACTAAGCATTGGATTTAGTGTAGACACCAAGAACAGCCCAAGAAAGTCTAGAAGAAGACTCATTTCCAGTGGGGTCCTACTGGTGGTGATTGGCCAGTACACCAGGAGACAATCCCCTACTCTTTTCTGAAGAGTGTACTGCGACCTTTAACGTGTACATGAGCCATAAATGCACACAGGTCCAACGGCCTAAACGTCTCATCCAAAAGACGGTGTGCTATTGTAACTTGTATTTTAGCCCTACAGCTGAAACACAAGGAGAGGAAGCGATGAGAATTGAACTGGGGATCTAGAGATCTCCACGGTTCAGCGCACACACAGTGGCTACCACCAGATTAGCCGACTGAACTAAGCTACTCTCTCATTGCATGGAGTATGGGATAGCTCTTCCATTATTATAACTCCATTATTGGTGTCCGTCTTTTGACGATTTTAACATCCAGATTTATGAAATCATATATATATATATATACATACATATATACATATATATATATATATATACATACATATATATATACATACATATATACATACATATATACATACATACATATATACATACATATATACATACATACATATATACATACATATATACATACATATATATATACATACATATATACATACATATATATATACATACATATATACATACATGTATACATACATGTATACATACATGTATACATACCTATATATATATATATACATACCTATATATATATATATATATATACCTATACAGGAAATGAAATAGGTGAAACGGGTACCAAAAAACAGGGCGAGACTTAATAATCACAAATGCACTATTAGACGCAAAGACATGAGCAAATCTGTTGCAGCTCATTTCAGTCTACCTAATCATAATGCCAGTGACATGCGATTTATTATTCTACAAAGTAATTTCATATCTACCAAAGAAAGACGTAGTGCGGAAATCCGTTGGATTCCTGTCTCTTATACACATCTAGATGTGTATAAGAGACAGATTCGAAAGCGTTCGTCTTTGAACCGACTTTCGCACTTTCTAACTTTGCATCGAAAACGGAGCATCACCGACAAGCGAGTGCGATCCACCCCGGTTCCTGCCACGGTCCTTCGTTCGGGCGGTTGATTCGGAGC
>NW_022753219.1:11678-23082 GCF_011630105.1 Anneissia japonica
CATACATACATGCGTACATACGTGCATACATACATACATGCATACATACGTACATACATGCGTACATACGTACATACATATATATATATATACATACGCACATACCTATATATATATACATACATATACAATGCTGGATCCGCCCCTGTACAAATATCAGAAATATTTTTTAAAATTCTACAATTTTGTAATTATATTTCAAAATATCTATATTAATGCCATACCTTCAGTATGTGACATGTTTTCTGAGAGTTGTTCACCTGAATCCACAGTACCTGTAAAACCATCAATAAATTCCCAATTAATCATAAAAATCACATACCTATTCTTTTTTTATATCTTTAAAATTAATTTTAGTTTAATTTCGTTTGAATGGGATTTTCAAAAGTAATTATTATGTTACAATTATTATTAGTCGCATTCCTCAACAATTTAAATAATAATTAAAGTATGTCATTTTAGTCATCTAGCATCTGCCTAATTACAATTCATTATGCATTATAAGCAACCCTTACAATCAAGAACGATTTTTCCAATCTTACCTGCAAATAGTCGTTTATAGCGTACGACACTCATTGCATCATCTTTGCATGGAAGGCATTCCTTTTCAAAGTTCCCCAGCCATTGTATGTGTTTCTTTGGTGAATTCTTGCTGCAAATGCTGCAAGGTATACATCGTTGGAATTGAAACCCCCTCCTGCCACCCTGTTGGGAGACCTCGAATGACTCCTCAAGAAACTCCAAAACCTACAAAAAAAAAAACCAAAAAAAAACCCTGCTTCTTTGAAACACTCGTTATACTGTTTAACTCATTTTTGATGAGACATCGATCATGCTGTCAATATAGTAGGTTGTAAGAAGGTTTGGCAGGGTTAAACCAAATACTAAATAAGACTATTAGGCTAAGTGACTTAATAATCACACAATAGGTTAATATCATTATTTTTAAAGGAATTACAATATACCGTTTTACAGGCTTCTGGTAATGGTTCGAGGTCTTTCTGTGCTACGTCATCTCGCTTCCTTCTAAGAATAGTTGTCTGAAGGGAAACCATTTCATTTATTATATAGTCTTTTAACGTATAATAAAGTCAATAACACAAAAAAATAAAACAGGTTCCTTGACAGTGAACTGGCTTAAACGAAAACATTTAAAAGATCAGAAACATCAGACACATATTAGAATTAGGTACAAAAAAAAGCAACAACAACACATCCATGACAGAGTCGACTGTCATGGATCATTAAACACAATTATTGAGAGCTAGTTTGTCCCATTGAAGTGATCTGCTTAAAGTATAATAAAGAAACGACAAATGGAAATAAACGTAATAAAACTAGCAATATAAGAAATACATAAGAGTATTTACCAATATCAAATATGGAGTAATATAGTGTAATAGAATTTTACAAAATTCATACAAAAAACATGTATTACCCTCAGCAGTCGGTTCAGTCCAAAAGTAATTGCAGACATTATTACACGATGATGTTGATCGAAGTAAAGTTCTGCATGATCACGTGCCAGCTTTGGTTGTTCATTTCCTTCTTCATCTTGAAACCTGTCGATAAACTCTGTAACCAGCTGTGGAAACAACTCGTCCGGAAGGTATCCACAGAAGTCATGGTATATGCTTATAGCGCGCTCACCATAATTGTCGACCCGTCTATGGTCATCGGACGATGGTTCAAGTGCCAGTCGAAGTGGTACAAAGAAAGAACGGTTTCCTGGTTTGGCTGCCTATCAAAAAATATGTAACACTTTTTAATGAAAGCGATATTATATTCATAATAAAGAGCAACCAATCATGAAATATTGCTGAACTTGTAATAAATTCTACCCGACTGCATTGTTGCTCTCTTCGGTTTCACCCACAGTATGTATTCATAACTAAACAAAATTTGGCTATTAGGCGCTATAAACCATGTTTAAATACTGGATAAAAAGCATCCAAAGAACTTGCATTGTTGAACTAGCCATTAACATCAAGTTTATTTATTTATTCATATTAATTATGTGTTCACACTTTATCAAGACTGATTTTGTTTTAATTCATTAATAATATGTCACACCTTGTTTGTTTTTTTTGGTCAATTTTACCGGTTTCTCACTTTTGATTGGTTAGTTAAGTTACTTAAATTCTGGTATATGGTCCCTATGGACAGAATTATTTTTCATTCCTGATGATGTTCGAATAAAAAACAGAATATTGAATCATGGCTTCTCTTAGTCTTTTTGGAGTCTGCATGGTATTATATAACATTTGCATTTGACGTACTTATCAATCCATAGCTAAATAATTTAAAGTCTTGTTGTAATATAATTTAAACTTACTTTTCTCTCACAAAGAAGACAAAATCGTCTCATCAACTCGACAAAAAAGTCAAACTTCTTCAAATCAACACCACGATCTTCCAAAAGCTTCTTGAACAACGGCTCCTCTAATATACCCTCGTTAAGTTTTCTGTAGAGGTCTTTATACAGTGCTGACTGAAATAACATAGAAAGAACATTATGATTTTTTTTTTTGACTATTTCAGACTGAACAATTTTCATACCATTTTAAAGAAGGTGACTGATATTCAGAAATGTCTTAAATAAAGGAAAATAATGTCAGGCTTTATAAACTAGGTCTCATCAATACTAATAGTAAAGTGTATTTGTATAGCATTTATGGATTACATATCCCTCTAGGCGCTTTACATACACCCAAAACTAGGGTGGAAAACTATTCCCAGTCGGTATTTCTGAGTCAAGGGTTTCGGGTAAGGAATTACATGGTTTGGTTTAATTACATTTGCTTAACTACAGTATGATAAAAAAAAACCATCCCTCACCGGACACCAACACAGTATTTCTGAGTCGAGGTTTTCGGGGCAAGGAATTTTAAGGTTGGGCTTAACTACAGTACATTGACTTAAATATAACATGGTAAAACATGGTCCCGTCTGACACCAACCCGGTATTTCTGAGTCAATGTTTTGGGGTCAAGACTACAAAACGGGAGAGGTAAAAATCACTTAATAAATGATTATTTTAACAAACTATTGGGGCTAAAATTTTAACAACAGCATTTTTAATTTGAAAACCTACACTTAACAAGGATTAACCTAACCCTCGTCGGACACCATCCCGGTACTTCTAAGTCAAGGTTTCGCAGTTAAGGCTATGGAGTGGAGAGGTTTATTAGTCATGCAAACAAAAAAAAACAAAAAAACCCATACTGTTACAGAATTTGAACATATGACTATGGAATTGGAAATCGATCATCGTAACCACCAATCTACATATTCAATACAAGGGATAAGTTTATTCTTACCTCCAAGTTGGGTTGTTTCACAGTGATGACTGTTGTGACCATTTCAACAAAATGCATTGGATTCAATACCACATACTCTTGTTTGGATTCAATACCACGTACTCTTGTAAAACCTTGTTGTCAGGCATGTATATGATTTCGCCAAGGTCATACAAGAAGTTCAATAGGACACTTTGTTGATTTTCCTCGTTTATTCCAAGCTTGGCAGCCAATTCTTTCACCTTAAGTAACAATTAATACTTTAATGAGGCTACGAGTTGATTAATGTTTTGTTATTAATGAGAAATATTTGTTTCTACATTTGAATATGGTGTAAAAAGATGAATTATTCTTTAATAACGAACTCAAAACTTTCAACACTGCTGCAGTACTTAGTTTTTTAGTTTTAGCAGTACTTTGTCAATTTATGCAGTAACACTATTTCTAATTTATGCTAACTTGATGTGCCATTTCGGAGAATTCCAAAATGCTGATGAAAGTTTTGATTTTATTGAAAATATCACAGTAAGTGTGTACGAGTGTTTTTTTAAACATTCATCGTTTACAACGTCGACAAAAGCGGAAGTGTTGATTTTTTAGCACTTTTTTTGGGGGGGGGGGGAATTTCATATCACTCCACTTAACTACTAAATAATTTTCAGAAATATTGTAAGATAGACAAAAATATTTTAATATAGGCTAAATTTTATGATAATTACTGACCACAAATATTTAACAGTAATTACTGTAAAACAACTACAACAAAATATTTAATACTTGAAAAATTTACCTTTTTCAAAGGACAGACTACTGTTGTATCCTTTAACTTATGAATTTCGCTACGGAAACGCATCCATTTCAACGGAATGGGCTTGTCCAATGCTGTCATGAGATGATCAAGCACTTTCTTCAGCTTAGCAATATTGCCATCTACTTCTGAACGATTATTTTCGATGTCAAAGTATGTTGGGTACACATGCTTTTCATATGGTTTACCCATCAGTGCCTTTTCTATTTTGTCGAACGCTTCCTTTACCTGGTCATATAATTTAGTAAGAAAAAAAGTACAGTAATAAATAATTTATCCATTTTCTTAACCGTGTATTGTCAAAGGTATAGTCAGCCATCACGACCATAATGATAGAGCCTCTAGCTTTTTAAACACATTACGCTTTACCTATAGCGCCGCCTTTTCTGAATTTAAGATGCCAGAAATAAAAGTCAAAAGCGCCATAGGCTTGTAAATAAGCGGCACATTGTAACAATAAAAGCGCCGTAACTATAGGGTTGGTCTTCTTCGCCAAAATGAAAATGTCGACTTTTTTAAAGCGTTACGTTGTAGAAAAAAAGGACCCCTTTTCTGATTTTTAGCCAAGCAAATGTCAAGAATAACAGGGAAAGTCATAATGAAACATAGCATTGTAACACGTATAAAAAAAAATATTACGGTACTTTCATTATGGCTTTCATAGCCAATCCTATAATTTATTGTTACAAAGCACAACTTATTTAAAAGATAACAGCGCTTTTATGATGGCCCTTTCAGCGTTATTCTTGATATTTGATAGGCTAAAATGATCAGAATTATGGCCATAATGACCAACCATACAAAGGTTCTTGGACATTGATAACAGACACCAAGTGGTATATAAATATGTTTTCAAAGAATGAGAATATAATACACTCTACCGTATTAATTTCTATACAATGTTTGCAAGATGGTATAGACATCATTCTGAAAAATCTGAGTATGTATACTATTGGTGGACAATAATTATATTCTGCTCCAATTCTTTCAATAAGTATTAACCTTGCTTATCCTTTCCTGTTCAGTGGATCCAAGGGAGTCTCGGTGAGTACCCACGAGGACAATAGCTGGTAATGCAATCTGTAGCTTCAGGTCATCTTTTAACTCACGGCTGTGAATGTACACTGACAAAATCCAATATAATATGAACTCAAGGTTTGTCAGGTGGTGAATGCGCATTTGCTTGAAAGGAAAACAAATAACAAATGATTTCATAGCATAACATTGGTTGAACATTATTTTTTATAATAAACGTTTTATATAAAAATAAATAACAATAACAATAACTATGATAATAATGGTATGAAAATAATGGTAAATTATAACAAAGATAAAATAATATAATTATGATAACGATAATATAATTATAATGAGAAAAATGATGTAAACGTGACAATAATAACACATTTTTAAAACTAATATATATTAATGTCTATACAGTATATATACTACAATTTTATACAGTAATATGTCCTATAATGTACTATAACAAAACAGTACTATAAATAACAGATAAATGTGTTGATATCGGAAAATATACAAATGTCCTTTTAAAAAACATTTAGTCAATGAAATATATATTAATATTAAATTTACCCCTGATGAATCCATTACAATGGCCTTGTCATCCAGATTGACGTTAAGGTTAAACACGATGATGTAAACTGCCATTGATGTCATGAAGATCTATTTAAAATAATGGTATATGCTATGGCATTGCATTCAAATGAAACTAATGTCTAATGAAACTAATGGTAATGTCACTGAGCATCTGTACTTGTGTATCACTTAGAGGGAATGCAGGTTTATTAGCCTTCAATTCCTAATATAAAAAATAACTATACCAGTGTAGGCAATTGATCAAAAGAGTGAGTTAGTGTGCTTGCTCGTTCGCTTACGAGCAGGTACTGCAATCGGTATTCTTATAATCGCAACTAATGAATGGTTTAAAGAAAACTTACCCGATGAATTCCATGGTAGATCACCTGGCCCCCATAATCCCAGATGTTAAATGTGTCCTTGCTGATCCTATGCCATTTTACCAATTCTTTTTTGTAGTAAGTACTTTCATTAACACATTCGACAATCTTTTTACGAATTGACAATGGCAAAGATTCACTTTTTGGTGGTCCTTCGTTCAGTTGTAAGTCTGTCAATGAATTGGCTTAAAAAGTAAGCCTGTTGTGATGTATATATATGTATATATGTAGACACTAAATTACAAGGGAACAGTTACCTGAGATTACCTTAATACCTTATCTACAAACTGCCAAGTGTCACCGTTACATTGTTCTACAGGTTCATGAACCTTCAAGTTTATCAATTCAACATTGTATTTGTTTCTTTGCAGTTTTAGTGATACCAAGAGACGATTGCGTTTTTATATTTGATATTTAAAAAAAAATGAAAGACAGAAATACTGACCGATAAGAGAATAAAACCAGTAAATTCAAAGTTACTGCTGAGAAATATACTAAACCACCACTTCATCAAATGTTCTAAACAGTGTCAATATAATGGTCGGCTGTTATAAAAAGGAACAGCCCTATTAAGAAAATGTATTAGAGGTCACCATTAACAACCTAGGCCTACGGTTATTAAAGTGAAATTTTTACAATGCCAGGATGTATTAATACCTACCTGTGTTCGTGATTACACTGGTAACCTGCAGCTACAAAAACAAAACATACAAAATGGAATGAAATGTAACATGATGTATTTGTAACATATGCCTAGTTATTTTTCATTGTTTATTTCAATTAGTTCAAGTAGATATTTATTTCATAAACCAAACAGACTATATATATATATATATATATATATAACGATCGCATTTATTTTTCATTGAAAATTTTAAAAAAATAATAATAAATTTAACTTAAAGATATAAAATATTCCAAAACTGTACACTTAAAAAAAAAATAAAAAATAAATAAAGTTAACTTAAAACACAAACAATGCGATAGGATATAAAGTTCAAGAGAATAATTGGTATACTGAAGTGCCATTCGTTTTGGGGTTGCTACATTCAAGAGTTACAATCGATCCAACAAAGGAAAAGCACTATCTATTTCCTTACATTCCAAAAAAGGAGGATTTGGGATGCTATTTAAAATTTGCTGGAGATTGAAAAATTAACTGTTAACTGCGTTGTTAGAGAACATAGAATGGTACTGGTATAGGCCTACAGTAGGCCTATGTACTCTAGTTGTAAATAAATACAGAAAATAGGCCAATTTAAGTAAGAACTAAACATGTTTTAATAATGTAGGGCCTATATACAATGCAAAGCAGATTGATCACAAAATCAGAAGCATGATCTCAAACATCAGAACCCAGCTTTTATTGTTTAAAACCATCGGGGCCCCATTTAATAAAACTATGGTATTATAGTTTATAAATATTTTAAAATCCTTAAGTTAAAATTTTTTTTTTAAGTTTTTTTTTTTTTCCTAATGTAGATAGCAAATGTTAAAAGTGCACCTAAGGAAGCACTTGATGTATGAAGAGGATGATACTGTGGTTGGAAAAATGATAGTAGTGAACCTCAGGAGCATTTGAAGTATGAAGAGAATGATACGGTGGTTGGCAAATGTTAGTAAGAACCTAAAGAAGCACCTGAATTATGAAGAGGATGATACTGTGGTTGCCAAATGTTAGTAATGAACCTAAGGAGCACATAAAGTGTGAAGAGGATGACACTGTGGTTGGCAAATGTTAGTAGTGAACCTAAGGAAGCACTTAAAGTATGAAGAAGATTACACAGTGGTTGGCAAATGTAACACTTCTTAGATAAACCTAAGGCAGCACTGTGTTTGGCATATGTTATTAACTAACTTACCCTTATAGTCGAGGACATGTGGTTGATCATTTGCTTGTGTTCCTCTGCCCTAGACAGTTGCCACTTAGGAAGACGACATAGTCGTTGCCATAAATATGGGTGTGTAATTAACTCATACCATACCTTACTTACTTGAGAACATGCACTAAGACTTACTGAAAAATAAAAATATTTTTATTGCGTAACTGACCGATAGGAAACATTTAAAAGGATATACTGCCTGGGCACTGTAATTTAAGAGGTAGGGCAGGCACACACAATATGTTTGGTAAGGCCAAAAATCAACTGGTGCTTTAGAAATATTAAAAACATTACATTATTTATGTTTGTAGTAACTTTTCTTTAATTAATGAAAATATAGCTAATGAGGGTCAATGTTTGATGATGATTGACAAGGTTGATTGATGGGGTGAATAACAGGGATGACTGATGTGGGTGATTGACAAGGGCAACTGATTAGTGTGATTGACAACGGTGACTGATGAGGGTGACTGATAAGAAAGACGGATGAGAGTGAACGACAAAGGTGACTATTATAAGGGTGACTGATGAGGGTGATAGACAAGGATGACTTATGAGGGTGGTTGACAAGGGAGACTGATGGGGGTGATTGACAAAGGTGACTATTACATGGGTGACTGATGAGGGTGATTGACGAGGATTAATATTAAAAAGGTGACTGATGAAGGTGATTGACAAGGATGACTACACAAAGGTCACTGATGAGTGTGATTGACAAGGATGACTATTACAAAGGTCACTAAGGTCAATGATGAGGGTGATTTACAAGAATGACTATTGCAAGGGAGACTGATGAGGGTGATTGGCAAGGGTGACTGATGAGGGTGATTGACAAGTATGACTATACAAAGGTCACTGATGAGGGGATTGACAAGGATGACTATACAAAGGTCACTGATGAGGGTGATTGACAAGGATGACTATTACAAAGGTCACTGATGAGGGTGATTGACAAGGATGACTATTACAAAGGTCACTGATGAGGGTGATTGACAAGGATGACTATTATAAGGGAGACTGATGAGGTTGATTGACAAGGATGACTATTACAAAGGTCACTGATGAGGGTGATTGACAAGGATGACTATTACAAAGGTCACAGATGAGGGTGATTGACAAGGATGACTATTATAAGGGAGACTGATGAGGGTGATTGACAAGGATGACTATTACAAAGGTCACTGATGAGGGTGATTGACAAGGATGACTATTACAAGTGAGACTGAGGAGGGTGATTGACAAGGATGACTATTATAAGGGAGACTGATGAGGGTGATTGACAAGGATGACTATTATAAGGGAGACTGATGAGGGTGATTGACAAGGATGACTATACAAAGGTCACTGATGAGGTTGATTGACAAGGATGACTATTACAAAGGTCACTGATGAGGGTGATTGACAAGAATGACTATTACAAAGGTCACTGATGAGGGTGATTGACAAGGATGACTATTATAAGGGAGACTGATGAGGGTGATTGGCAAGGATGACTATTATAAGGGAGACTGATGAGGGTGATTAACAAGGATGACTTACAAAGGAGACTGATGAGGGTGATTGACAAGGATGAATATTATAAGGGAGACTGATGAGGGTGATTGACAAGGATGAATATTATAAGGGAGACTGATGAGGGGGATTGACAAGGATGACTATTACAAAGGTCACTGATGAGGGTGATTGACAAGGATGACTATTATAAGAGAGACTGATGAGGGTGATTGACAAGGATGACTATACAAAGGTCACTGATGAGGGTGATTGACAAGGATGATTGACAAGGATGACTTACAAGGGAGACTGATGAGGGTGATTGACAAGGATGACTATACAAAGGTCACTGATGAGGGTGATTGACAAGGATGACTATTACAAAGGTCACTGATGAGGGTGATTGACAAGGATGACTATTACAAGGGAGACTAAGGCGGGTGATTGACAAGGATGACTATTATAAGGGTGACTGATGAGGGTGATTGACAAGGATGACTATACAAAGGTCACTGATGAGGGTGATTGACAAGGATGACTTACAAGGAAGACTGATGAGGGTGACTGACAAGGATGACTATTACAAGGGCGACTGATGAGGGTAATTTATGATAGCGATTGACAAGAGTGACAGCAAATGATGAGTGTGATAGAAGGTGGTGAAAACCTGGCAGTACACTAGGCCTAGGCGCCAATCACATAGTACTCTTTCTGAAGAATGCACATTAACATGCATAAGGACTACACTGCACACATGACTAACAAGTCTCATCTCAATCTTGCATTTCAGCTGTCTAGTCTGTAACAAAGGGGAACAACAGATGGAACTGAACCAGGTACAAAGATTAAAAATATCTCCATACCAAGTTAGCTATCTCAGCTAAGGCTGTTAATGACATTTGGTTTGATAATATATTTAGATGGAAAACAAAAACAAAATGACAGATTCTAAAACATACCTGGATCAAGGAACGATAAAACATGGAGAGAAAGCTGAGCAGGTAGCCATGACAACAGGTCTTGGCAGTTATGTGGACATGTTTGATGAAGAATTGGTTCCATTAACACAGACAACATATGCATCTGAGGAAGCTCACACAATTCCTGCAAAATTTCAAGTCATTTATGAAATAAGAGTTCTAACATTTATAGTATTTGGTACAAAGAGAAAATGGAGAGATACTTGTTCGAGAACCAATCTGTCACGCCCTCGTAACCCGTGATTCAGACGCTGGATCCTGAACAATGAATCGAAAACTAGAAATTAAATGTACTTGCAACATTTCTGCAGAATTTTATCATATTTTATATTAAAGGATTATGAGACTACATAGAGCATCATACCTGTAGTTAATAAATTCACTCTAATTTCATGCACATTTTCACATAATGTATTTCCTCCTAGATTGGGCCTTAGTCATACCGTACCATTACATCAGTCCTTGTGTCGTGCACCACAGCCCAAGGACATGTGCCGCTGCCATAGTAACAAGCTGACTATTTTTTGTATCTGTACGTAAATGGGAACAAGAAATTATCTCGGCAGATTGGTCCTCAAACAAGATAATGAAAGCTCTATACTTTGATTGCTGATCCCTAATATAATTATAATTTTGGGACATCCTAAGCCATAAAATTTCTCCACATAAACCCCACCAGAGATTTTTTATTCCAGAACCCTTACCAAGACTCTAGGTGTTCCTGGGACCTTCTTTGACCATCTGTTTAAATTTTAAATTTCTGGAGCCACCACAATGTGCTGCAATGAATGATGTTTTAAGCAGTAACTTACCAATAGTCTTTTCATCATGCAGTTTTTTTGTTGATCATTAAACTCCTTAAACCAGTTCAGAGATACCTACAAGTGAGAAAATACTTACAAAATTAGGATTCATATTTTAATAATAACAATAATATTAATAATAATAATAACAATAATAA
>NW_022753219.1:23413-37374 GCF_011630105.1 Anneissia japonica
CCTACACTGGATTTTCAATAAATGTGTTATTGCAGAAGCTTGGTTTTGAAAATGAAACATTATTAAATAATAATAATAAAAAAATAATAAATAAAACTATTGCATTTGGCTCATGGTCTGATATTGAGTAACTAAATAATGCATAGAGTTTAATATGTGTATCATTTTGTCGCAAATAATCATGCTTCATATTTCTGGAGAAATTTTATAGAAATCTATAACATTCTCTTTAGAAGCTATATAGAAATTCTATAGAAAATTCTATAGACATCTATAACATTTGCTTTAGAAGTTGTCTAGGAATTCTATAGAATATCTGTTTGGAAATGTATAACAGATGCATAAGTTACAGTATCAATTAGCATGCTCACATTTTAAGTTAAAATGTTAAAAACATAAAGCGTTTAAGCATTAAACATTTAAGTTAAATTAAACATTTAATTAAATGTTAAAAACAGCAAATAATTAGCCATATAACACATTTCAAAATTAAAATGAAAATTGAATTTAATGCACATATCTGTAACAAATACTTAATCTTACAAAATCCTTAACCACAAACCACCATTGTGACCATTTTAAAGTTACTGTTGTGTAACTTAAACCCAATTAATCATTCAAGATGGGAGAAATAAACATGTTTTCAATAACCAGGCAATGGATCAGGCCGTGATAGAAATCCAATTTATGAGTTGATTTGTACGATGTAGTAAATTATTTAGTGTATGAAATGAAATGCTATAAAATTTATACTGTCTTACACAAAACAAATGATTAATTACAGAAGGTTTCATACAAATACATTTAATAAGAATTATAACTGGTCTTAAATTGTTTCCCCTCCCCTCTATTAAACATGGTACATTCCACAACTGGGTGGTAAAATTTGAAAGCTAACGGAACGGTCTTCATCGACATCTCTCTCACTCGCTGCTCCCTTTGTTGTTGTGGTGTTCTCCTTTTGTTCAGTAATAATTGGAGTAATAATCGCAAACTGATATTTTATTGAAATGGTTAATACCTGTAGCAATGTCATGTACTAGTTAAATGGATTGAATAAGGATTTTGGACGTTCTTCTGCTAAAACTCAGCCTAGCCTAGGATAGCCGTAGGCCTAGGCCAATTATTATATTGCCATTGGAAAAAAAGGAGAAGAGTCCGCACCATGCCAAGGTCTATGCACAGTCAGTATTGTGGTAAGTAAAGAAAAAATAATCTCCTTTCGTCCATAAATGTACGCCTTCCACATATATACGCCTAGTTACTTATTCAAGTTTAGTTCAGTCAGTTCGTCAGTCAGTGCAGTGGCAGTGTTTCTGTTGGTATACTGTACTGTTTAGGCCAGGCCCTAGGCTAAACCTAAGAATTGAGTAAAAAAAAGTGCAACAGGTCAGGCGTTGGTTTTTTTGCCTACCTAGGCCTTGCCTAGGCTTAGGCCTCTTCCTTAACCTAGCTAGGGCCTACAGTACACAGTACCTAGCATAGTATAAGCCCTAGACTAGGCCTAAGTCCTACCCAAGGCAGGAAATTCGAAAAAAAATATGCATTTTTTCTTTAAATATCATTTATTTATTGTATTTTGTGTCAACCAAAAATATTGAGACTTGTTTTTTGCACAGTTCAATATACTTCACTCTTTTTTAAAATGAACACTTGTTAACTGTCAACTGTCTGACCTCAATAATATATAATATTAATAATTGGTATTTTAAATTCGACACCCACACAAGTCATGCCCAAAAACATCAATAGCTGGAACTTTTTAATATACTCATATTCTACACATAGGAAGATTTCAATTATGCTATAATTAAAGTTTGAAATATTTCAAGCATAATTATATTTTTGTTGACCAAAAAATATGGTATAATTAACTGGGGGGTGAATATTTTCCATGGATGTCCATTGACAGTCAAATACTAATAGCATGCGCAAATGTGGGAGGAAAGTTTACTAAAAATACAGGTAGTAAATAATTATCTATCTTCCAATAGATTGACATTGGCCATGGTTTACTTATAGAAAAGGATCCATGATAGGGAAGAAAAGCAACGCACATGTGGAACATCGGTAGAGAAAGAGCATTTGAATCCCATCTGAATTACTGCCATAACAGATAGGTAATTTTTAAATAAGTTTGTGTTTTACCTTTTAAATGAAGATACTGCAGGCTTATGTAATGTAATAAGGGATTTATATTTCAAAAGATAAATGGTACATCAACATGTAAAGCTTTTTTATTTGGGTTAGATTAGATTGATTTTTTTTCTTTAAATTTTAATCTGAAAGTTTGCATTGTCACTTTGTAACTAATTAATAACCATCAAAAGGGAGCCCGTCTTTATTACTGACTTAACCTACACAGTAGCTACATCTTACTGTATATGTTCTGCATAGCACTTGAAGGAAGAAACTTTAATATTAGACAGTTAATGAAGAAAATATTTTGCTACAAGTGGAATACTTATATTAAAATTATATTTAGATTTTGTAAAAGATAACAAATATGAAATAATACTTTTATTGGACCACTACTTTTAAGGTATCTGCATTTTATTTTTTAGAGATTACCATTAACTAATTTTAGACATTGCACCGAAATTATTAAAATTCATCCTGCTCTTGTTGGTTGCCCGTTTATGAGTTTTCAATTTAGAAGCCTATAAGAGTACAATATTCAAATTTTTTGCATTTTTTTTACCCCCAGATTTCACTGATAAGAAGTATCCTGAGGCATCAACCACTCTTTTGAGGCAGTCTCTGTCAAACAGAATAAAGAAAATTAACAAGCCTAAAAATTGGGAATACCATGTATGCATTTTTGTTTTTAAATTTTGTTATTTAACTTGAATTCCAAACTTCATTATAGTGATATTAGATTTGTGGTAGTATTTTATTATATTTGATGTTTCAGTGTGTAGGCCGTCTTAAAGTTAGGCTCAGAAAAGGTTTTTTTTTTTTTTTTTTATGTTGTAGAACTGATTTTTTTAAAACCCAAAAAGAATATTTGATGAAAAACTTTAAAGCGGTTAATGAGATTCAGATTTTTTAATATTTAAAAACTGGGGGAAAAGAGACATAACCACCCTTTTTCTCCAGTTTTTAAATATTCAAAAATCTGTATCTCTCTCATTAACTGCTTCCAAGTTTTTTTGTCAAATATACTTTGAGCCTTAGAAAGATTAGTTCTACAACATAACAGATTTATGTCCTTTTTCAGAGCTTGGCCTTATTAAATAGAAATGCTACTTCCACATCAATAATTATATCTACCCTTGTCATATTTTCTTAAAACATAACATTTGTTTAAATATTTTTGTCTTGCCATATTATTGTATGTACATAAAATCAATATTTTCTTATTTATATGAGTAGCAATTATTTCAGTACTGTATTTTATTTTGTAGCTCTCTGTTTAGTACCCGAGTATATTTTTTCTTTAAAGTTTAAACTTACATAGAGGCCAATCACAATTGTAAACATAGTGTATTAAAAGTGTACACTTTTTTGCCACCTCAACCCCTTTAAAAAGTGTACATTCATGGAAAATGTTGATTTTGCAATACTGTTCTCTATGGCCTTTTTTTCAATGGGTACATAGATACATAATTAGGTTTAAATAATCCATATTGGCATGTTATTAAATTTATAAAACCAGTTTCAATCAATATTTTAAGCTTTTGTAAATTCCTTTCATTTAATTTTGTACTTAGTACCAGGCCCTTTCCCCCTTAGCATACTGTTTATACATTTGTTGATAATTATGAATGGTCCATACAGTGCAGGGTTATCCACCTTATGTTTTGGAATTTCTTTTTTGAGTCTTTCACATTTATTAAATTCGTGTAAAGTTAAATCTAATACTGTACTGTAATAGTATGTAAAAATATATAAAACTTTTTCTTTCATCTACCCTTATCAATATCACTTACAGTACCTTGATGTTATTTAATATATTTATAATATTTTATATAGGCCTGCAATTTACTGTAAATACAGCTATTATATACTGTAAAATTATTTTTATAAATCTTTATATGTTTGCACAATACCACTAGTGCTACATCGTGTGACTTCATAATGCTAGTAAAATTCAATGCAGTTTTATTCTTTTAAGATATTGAATCCAGTTTTTTTTTTCTACTTTTAGATGATGCAATGCAAACATTATTTTAGTTTGGTTGTTTGACCTGTTATATATATGTTTAATATGTGTTAAATAAAGATCTTGAGGATGGATACATTTTGTTGGGATTTCTGTACAGTGGGTTCAAACATTTCATGTTTCCTGCCATGAACTACCAAAACACATTTGTACATTACAATCATCTTGTAGGCCTATGATTTTTTATTTTTACACTTTTTTTTTTGATTCGTGAAAACAATTTTTTAGTGATCGAACAATATAAAAAAAATTATATCAGCGTTATTTTCAAGAAAAGTGCTGTGAATTTCTATGAAAATTAATTTTATCAGCGTTATTTTTTATAGAAATGCTGTTTTTTTTCCTATAGAAAATATAATATATCAGCATTATTTCTATAGAAATTCTGTACATTTCTATAGAGAATACAGTTTTCCATAGAAAATATATTATATCTGCAATAATTTCTATAGAAATGCTGTTATTTTCCATAGAGATTTATATAGTTTCCTGCCATGAACTACCAAAACACATTTGTACATTACAATCATCTTGTAGGCCTATGATTTTTTATTTTTACACTTTTTTTTTTGATTCGTGAAAACAATTTTTTAGTGATCGAACGTAAAAAAAGAAAAAAAAAAAAGAGGGAAAAAGAAAAAAATAATAGCTCAGAATGTCTCAAATGTTACGTTCGGGCGTCTAGAACACAAAAATTTCGCGGGGGCATGCCCCCGGACCCCCTACGACAGTGTTGTCTCAATCGGCCCAACTTCCGGCCCCCCCTTTTGGACATTTCTGGATCCGCCCCTGAGAAATGCTGTTCTTTTCTATAGAAATATTGTGAATTTCTATAGAAAATAATAGTTTTCTATAGAAAAGAAATTATAACAGCGTTATTTTCTATAGAAATGCTGTTCTTTTCTATAGAGGTATTGTGAATTTCTATAGAAAATAATAGTTTTCTATAGGAAAGAAATTATAACAGCGTTACTTTCTATAGATTTGCTGTTATGTTCAAAAGAGATTTACAAAGTTTTCTATAGAAAAAATTATATATTTGCAATAATTTCTATAGAAATGCTGTTCTTTTCTATAGAAGTATTGTCAATTTCTATAGAAAATAATAGTTTTCTATAGAAAAGAAATTATAACAGCGTTACTCTCTATAGAAACACTTGTTATTTTCTATAGAAATGCTGTTAATTCCTATAGATTCTTATAGAGAATTAAGCCACTTTTCTTTAGAAATTGTATAGAAATCCTTTAGAAATTTTATAGAAATCCTTTAGAAATTGTATAGAAATTCTTTAGAGATTGTATAGAATGTTTTTATATATTTTCTATAGAATTTGTTTGAAATATTCTATAGAACTTATATAAAATTTTCTATAGATACTCTATAGAATACTATATAGAAAATCTATAGAATTTTCGTTATAGAATTCTATAGAAAATTTTTGTATGGGTATTTTCCAGGTTTCGAGAAACAGATTTATACTACATTTACTACTACAGTATACACACAAACCAGACTTCCACAAAATTTTTATATTTCCAATTTTCAACCCCAGAGAACACACATTCATCGGCAGATGACACTGAGAGGTGCGCTCTAACCCCGAAAATTTGTTTTCTTCCACATTTAAATGATGGGTGTCTATAAAATGAAGACCGAAGAAAGAAGACCCAAAAACGAAGACCCCTATTTTTTTCTTTTTTATTTTAATGATAATACCCCAGGCAGTCACAAAATCAAAATTGCGAAATTTTTTGGGATGCCTGTTTGTGAAATTTTCAAGGGTCTTCGTTTTATAGACATCCTATATGGGTGTGTACAAAACGAAGACCCAAGACCCGAAAAACGAAGACCCACACTTTTTCTCTTTTTTAATGATATTACACCAGACTGTCACAAAATCATAATTAGGAGATTATTTGTATTTTTGTTTGTGATGTTATCGAGTGTCTTCGCTTTATAGACACCCTGGGTGTCTACAAAATGAAAACCGAAGACCTGCAAAACAAAGACCTCCACCAGAATAACATTAAATTGACTCAAATTCAGGCAATTAATGTGCTAGAAAGTTAAATATTATATATACATAGCATGAAATGATTAAAAAAAACCAAAAAAACAGAAAAAAAAAAAAAAAAAAAAAAAAACCATTATTTTTATCACGATTAAGAGAAAAAAATTTGGGTCTTAATTTTTCGGGTTGTCGATGTTCGTTTTATAGACACCTATTCTATATAGGATGTCTATAAAACAAAGACCCTTAATAATCTCATCCATCCAATGTCGGTGTCACTACTAATTGACCGAATGCTGCACAAAATTGCGTCACTGTACAACATTCCTACTGTTTATTTTAACATGAAACAAGTTTATGAATGAAATATTCAAGGTTCTTGTAGGCCCCCAAAATATGCGTCCACTATGCCAAGCCCTAATCACGTTTAGAAAATATAGCACTGCCAAGATGAGCTCTGCCAGCCGTGGACAACATTGGCGGCCGCCTTTGAACTGGAATAAAGATTAAATTTACTCAGATTTAGGCAATAATGTGCTAGAAAGATACATAGCAAGAAGTGATTAAAAAAAACATTATTTTCATCATGATTGAGAGAAAAAAAATGTGGGTCTTCATTTTTCTGGTCTTTGGGCTTCGTTTTGTAGACACCCATATACAGTAGGCATGGGTGTACCCAAGGGAGGGAGTGGGAAAGGTCGTATGACCTCACCCCCCCCACTCCCCAAATTTTCAAAGGTTCACATTTTTTACAGACATTTTTTAGGGCCTTTTCACAATGAAATAAATAAAAAACATTGATGAGGTGCCAGCAAATGAGTTCAAAGACCTTGCCAATTGGCCCTTCCAGTGGCGGATCAAGGAATTTGAAATAGAGGGGGCCCAAGGAGGGAGTTTGACAGATGGAGGATCTATATCACCTCAGCTCCCACAATGGTTGGGACTGAGATAAGAAACTTTACGATTATGGCCTCTAGATGGCAGGAAATGGCACTCTCAGACTTCAAGTTTGAATGTACTTATTTTTTTCTCCATTTTTTTTACAATTTTTGACCCTCCTTGAATCCGCCTGTGCCTGCGAAAGGTTGTTTTTAGGCCTACACCAAAGATCTTTGGTTTAGACTGAATTGGGGAAATGGTGGTATTTCGTCGCACAGCATAAAATCACCACACTCGTGTTCCTCTAATATCTTTGGTAGGGTCAACAAGTGCCCTACACTGCCATTGTTGAAAAATTAAGAGGTGGTTAACACATGTACCCTACGACAGAAGTCTTCCTTAAAGTCACTCTGCCACAGGCCCAATCCTCTGCACAAGTGGCTGCCAGTGCGAGCTTGTGGTTTTACTGCTAGATACAGTTATCTGTGGTCTGACCTAGGGTCAAGAATTTCCCTACTAACAGCCAGCTCACAATCCTCTGTACAGGAAATATAAGCAGTTTGTATAACAACATAATAATCAGCCATAATATACTACTCAACTTCCATAATATACCACTCAACTGCCATATACAAGTTAACTGCAATAAAAGAACATAAGAAATTTGTTTTTGATATATTTTGACTTTCTCAATTCAATTCAATATTTATTTGCTACAAAAGCCATCAATGGGCTATTATCTGCCATACAAAAATCATAACACAATAAAAATATTCAAAATAAGAATTAAACAACTAATTAATGTGTTCCAAGCAGAGCAGTACAGATAGAGGCATTGTTTGCAGAAGACGGATCAAGGTTTAGAGCAAAGCAAAATGCACATGGGAAAAACGAAGAAAGTGGTAAGAAGACAGATTGACGGTGATTCCTAAGCGAGATAGAAGTTTGACATCGAGGTGGAGGAAATCAGTGAGAATGTGATCGTAGGATTGAACAATTCGACAAAATATGCATAGAGTGGAAAATGTATCCAATCTATTAAAAGAAAATTGCGCTGTTTTTGATAGTAAAAGTCTGAATATTATAGGCTTAAATACAGTCACACTACCAGGGAAATATGATGAATTTAAATATCTACTGCAAAATAATAATTATATTGATATCATTTGTCTCAATGAAACCCGTTTAGATAATAACATTCCAGATAATGCAATTATTATAAATGGATATGATGTATTTAGGAAAGACAGAAACAGAGAGGGTGGTGGGTTTGCTGTCTATGTTAATCAAAATGGTGGTTTTACTTACAAGATAAGATATGATCTCATGCTCAATGATTTAGAAATGATAATTTTAGAAATCGTTCAACCAAAATGTAAACCATTCTTCATAATATCTTGGTATCGTCCTCCTGGCTCAGACATGAGCCTATTTGAAAAGGTTGACCATTTTTTAGAAATGATTGAAAGTACGAATAAGGAAATCATGATTGTTGGTGACATAAATTGTGACTTATTATCCGCTAACCCATCATGCTATACACTGAAAATGAAAGAAATCGCTACTAATTTTCACTTTAAACAACTCATTACTGAACCTACAAGAATTACTGAAACAAGTAAAACACTTATTGATCACATTTATATACTGTATCTGCACCAGAAAAAGTATGTAAATCTGGTATTCTCTATACTGGCCTTAGTGATCATTGTATAGTACATGTCAATATTGGTAAAGATAAGAAGCAAATCAAATTTAACCATAAGTATAAGACTACTAGGAACTATAAAAATTTTTAATGATATTCCCTTTATTCAGGATATGAAAACTGTTAACTGGAGCGAAGTAGCACATCATGAAAACATTGTTGATGCACTTGATGACTTTGAATGTAAATTTATTAATATTGCTAATCGACATGCACCACTTAAGAAAAAAGAATTCGTCACAAGAAATCTCTGTGGTTCACGGATGAATTGGTAAATGAAATGTGCAAAAGAGATTTTTTTTAAAAGAAGGCAAGTAAAAAAAATTCAGTGGACTTATGGAGAGAATTTAAAATTCAAAGAAACAAGGTTAATTCCATGATTAAAAAATCCAAAAAAAGATTATTTTTCTGAACATCTGAATACAAATAACTCTAAGAAAATTTGGGAGAACTTAAGAAATATTATACCTGGTAAATGTAGAAATACAGAAATAAATAATATTAAGACAGACAAGGGAATAAAATCAAATCCCTTTGATATTGCAAATACATTAAATGAATATTTTTCTACAGTAGGACCTAAATTGGCAGAAAATATCCCCAAGGGTAAGGAGAACGATAACATAGTGACTACTAATCAAATCATTACAAGTGATAAATTTTTTTTCAGTCTTGTTGATAAAAAATATATTTATATGCAAATTCAAAAGCTATCAGCTAAAAAAGCAACAGGAAATGATGAAATACCAAGTAAACTAATCAAACTAGCAATCAACTCCATTGTAGTACCTATCACTTACATTGTTAATTTATCACTTACCACAGGATTTTTCCCCAAGTATGGAAAAGTGCTAGAATTTGCCCAGTGTTAAAAGGTGGTGATAATACTGAGCCATGTAATTATCGACCAATTTCGATACTACCAATTTTATCTAAAATTCTTGAATGCACAGTATTTGATCAATTATATCCATATCTCAATTCTCGCTCTCTGATTTATGAAAAACAATCTGGCTTTAGACCTCAATTTTCAACATCCTCTGCCCTCTTAAATGTAACAGAAGACTGGCTTAATAATTCAATAGACAAAGGAAAGTATGTTGGTCTTATCATGTTAGATTTGAAAAAGGCTTTTGATACTGTCAATCATGATATCCTTATCAAAAAATTAAATAATTTCGACATAGATAGACGTAATAGAACATAGATGTAATAGCCTGGTTCAAAAGTTACCTATCAGGACGTATCCACACCACCAAAGCAATGTCAAAGCATTTGTGGCATACCCCAGGGATCTATACTGGGGCCACTTCTGTTCTTGTTATATGTTAACGATTTACCTAATACTGTTAAGCATATGACAATGAGTATGTATGCAGATGACACTGCACTCTATTATACCTCAAAAGATGTAAATGAAGTTATTAACAAAATCAATTTTGACCTTGAAAATGTGGAGAAATGGTTATCCAGTAACAGACTAAGTTTGAATAGTTTGAATGTAGATAAGACAGAATTAATGTTTATTGGTATACATCAAAAATTATCTCGGTTATCAAACTTTGACTTAAATATTCATATCAATGGTACCCGTCTTCAAAGAGTTACTCATTGTAAACATTTATGTGTAATAGTTGATGAAACTCTATCATGGAATAAACATGTAGATCATATTAGGACCAAAGTTCTTCCAGCCTTGTTCTACCTAAAGAAATCAAGCTACTTGCTCCAAATCCCTATGCAATCAGTGTTGTACAATGCTATAGTAGCCCCTTACTTTGATTACTGCAATGTTGTGTGGGGTAGATGTAACAAAACATTAATTATTAAATTAAAAGTATTACAGAACAGAGCAGCTAAAATAATAACAAAAAACAAAAATATGATTCTAGTACACAGGCACTGGAAGAACTTAAATGGTCCAACGTTGAAGATAGACTTACTTTCAATGAAAAAGTAATGATGTACAAAATAATGAATGGCTTGACTCCCAATTATTTAAGAATTAAATTTTCACAAAGGCAATCAGCATATAATACTAGATCTACAAATAACATGTACATAGATAAACCTAATACAGAGTATAAAAAAAGAGTTTGGTATATCGTGGTGCTGACTTGTGGAACAATATTGATGAGACCACAAAAAATAGTACCACTCTTAAAATTTTTAAAAAGTTAATTTCAACATAATTTTTTAAGTGTACAGTTTTTTGTTTTTTTTGGTAGTATCTTTGTTTCTTCCTTATCCATTATTTGTATTTGTAAGTAGTTCTTGTTTGATTTCATGATCTGATACCATATGTTAAAGGTACATATACGGCCTCGTGGAAGAACACCTCCTTGGTGAACGAGCTTCCGTTGTAAAAGAAAGATCTTATTATTATTATTATTATAGTGAAATATTTAAATATTGTGCCGTACGTTGTGAAACCATACTGAGCAAATAGTTGTGCATATGAAGAATATGAAGAGTGTTCTGATAAAAGATATTCAATACCTTTCAAATACGCACGTTCACATTCAGGTAGGTTGCCATAAATAGCACATGAAAATGAAGCCAATTACCAATCCAATCGACAAGTGTATGTGGTTGTCGAAATGAATGAGATAATTTAAAAAGGAGTAAAGAGTGAGGTATCGAGTCAAAAGCACAACGGATATCGAGTGAAAGAAGTCGAGAGTTGAGTCGATCTTCGGCAGATTTATACAAAATATGTGTGATATAAAGTAATGAATCAAGTGTAGATTTTCCAGGATTAAAGTGTAGATTTTCCAGGTTTTGACTTAATGGTGATGTGATGATGAATTTTACTAAAAGTGTCCTGCCCATCTAGAGGTACTATTTCCTATATTCTCACCTCAGCCCCAACCATTGTTTGTCTGTGGTGGGTGTAGACTCATAAAATGTCTCCCTACTCCCACCTTTCAAAACAGATCTGCACCCTTCCTTGGTTATGACATTAAACTCCATCAAGTTGGCACCTGACCCCAGCAGTAGGAAGAGGAATACCCCTACCTTTGCTCAGTACTACGTATGTATATAAAACAAGAGTTACTTATATTTCATTTACTTCATAAAATTTAATAGACCAGAAACAAAAATGTAACAGCATTGCACTTTCTATCCTTTGAATATCCTTGTTGGATCCTGCTTGAATGTGAAGTCTATACAAATATCAATAACACAATCGAGAGCACTTACATACAATGCCGTTGACCCGTACTACATATTACAGAAATATAGATAAAAATGTTTAATTTTAGTGAGTGCTTTTGCTAGCAAGTGCTATACCTCATATTTACATCATTTGCGAAAATAACGTCATGCCACTCTTTAGTTGTAATCCACCTGCCCTAAGCATTATATTCGATTCGCTTAATGGCCTAAATGACTTAGTTACTATGCTTCCCTTTTTTCCAAAAAAAAAAAATGCGCACTACAAAAAATGTGGTTGATGGATTAAAATCAGATTAATGTAAAAAAATAATTATTAAATTAAAACCAATTTTTAATGAGGGATAAAAGTATAAACAAACTCTTTCTCACAATGATGGAACTTAACAATGTATTCAACTTACCCATTTACTTCATTCTTGATAAACAAAATGCAAATTCCAAGCAAACAAAAGTTCAGAAAGAAATTAAATATTCGAAGTTAAATGTTCAAAGTTTAACGTTGGCCTAAAGTTCAAAAGTATAGAGCGTTTTCCATCGTCATGGGGTGAAGCCCAAGTGAAGTCGGCTTGTCTCGAATCCTAATAACTTTCGGTCATCTGTCGGCTTGTCTCGAGTCCTATTAAGTTTGTCATCTGTCGGCTTGTCTCGAATCCTAAAATCTTAGTCATCTGTCGGCTTGTCTCAAATCCGAACATGGTGTTCGTTGGTCAGCTTGTCACAAATCCGATTATTTTTTTTTTCATAAATTATTTTTTTCGTTTCAATTCTCTTCTTGTAATGTGGATGCCTGTTGTTTTGTTTTACTTCTCATGGGTTTCAATTCTTGTGAATAGTTAGTTGCGGTATATGAAGAAAAATTTTAATTCAGTTCCATTCTAGTCATCCAGACAGGACCAACAATCTGCTTAACCGCAATTCGGGTATCGTTTAGTGCGTCTTCCATGTTTGGCGATATGTGCTCAGCTTTGGAGAGGAGGTACCGTGAAATCAATGATTAGGGTCTTCCACCATGTTAAATATCGGTTAGTTGCTGGTGACTTTGAATGAGTAGTATGACACAGTTCCTTTTAGTACACTGCAAACTTTTATTCACACAAACCGTACGTTGGTTACAATCAGCTAAACTCCAGGTTTCAGATGTTAGAGAACCCATTAGAGTGAAGTCAGCTCAGCTATGTACTTTTCTTCTGTGTACTCCTAACTACTAAATTGAATCTAACTACTGACTACTGATCACTGATTACTGACTACTGATCACTGACTCTGTGATATGGGGGCCGTGTTTGCCTATTATACTTTAGGTAATGGGGGTGTGTCTCAAGTAAGTCACCCCATACTTTTATAGTTTCTGATTGGATCATGTAGAAAAATTGCTTCTCTATGATTTAGTAACTTGTTTACTAAAAAACTGCTAATTAAGATGTATCACAAACTTCAGAGCTTAGGCTCAAAACTGACAATCATAGATTCATAGTGTGAGAAAGGTCAAGTCCAACTGACTAGGGTAAAGTTATACAAAGTCCAGTTATATTATTAGATTATCTGTATACTCAAGTTAACCATTAAAACTGTCATGGTTATGCAAGTTAATACCATTGAACCTTAATACTACATTACACTAACCCAGGCTTTGGTTTCCAACACATTGCTGCATGATCTGTTAATCCAAACGGAGCATCATGCACTGATGGCTCTTTAAAATAATTAGCTAGATTTGTGACAAATCCAAGGTATTTGCTCCTCTTGTACGTTTTTGCACAATCTGTTCTAACCCTGTAGCTGAACATCTGATTTCATTAAAATGTCTGCAGATAATAAAACCAGCTCTTGGTGATCTAGATTGTAATAAGGAGATGCTAGGTCTGCTTCAGGGTTTAGTGTAAGTGTAGGATGAGATGATAAAAATACACCACACTAATTTATATGTAGAACTGTACAATTTATTCCAAGTGAAAAGCGTATTTACAAAAACACTTGAGAAACAAGTTGATGATATATACAAATTGATAGAAAGCGA